>NC_052048.2:171281597-171476597 GCF_903992535.2 Arvicola amphibius
GATGGCAGGTCAGAAGTATTGAAATCTTAGCAACTCTATTAAAAGAAAGAAACGAAACAAGAAAGAAAGAAAGAAAAAGGAATAAAGAGCCTCCCCGGAAACCCGAAAGCTCTCGCCCTCACTCCCTCCTCATCCCTCGCCCTCCCTCCCCCCATCTCTCTCTCTCTTGTTTTTCGTTTTTTGAGACAGGGTTTCTCAGTAGCTATGGAGCATGTCCTGGAACTCACTCTGTAGACCAGACTGGCCTCGAACTCACAGAGATCCACCTGCCTTTGCCTCTTGAGTGCTGGGATTAAAGGAGTGTGCCACCGCTGCTGGGCTATTAAGCCTTTCTTATGAAGCGGTGAACAGCTTTAGCTTTAGTGTGTCTGGTCATATCTCATTGGGCTAAGGGTGGAGCTCAGAGGGGAGTAAGTTCAGATTGGTATTGAGAACAAGCTTGTGAACAAGGAGGGAGCCTGTGACCCTGTTCTTCTTTAAGCCTCCTTGACAACTCTTCTCTCGCCCTGTGATGTCTTCATTCTTGTTTCTTCAGACAAATTTTCCAAAGTGTTCAATTAATACTTCAGCCTTTCCCACAATTTATATCTCATTATACTGTTGAACCATTAATGCCAATGTGAAAGTAGATGTGGTTTGTAATCTTGTTTTTTTTTTCTGTTTTTCACTTGCTTTATTTGATCCATTTTAGTTGCTAGCTATTTTACTCAGTTAGTGACTACATTTTAAAACTATTTAAATTTACTGTTTTCAAATATTGGATTAATTTTATTTTCCACTAATAGAGATTAAGTTTATGGATAGTCTATGTATATTTTATTTAACAAAAAAAATCCAAATATATTCCCAGTTTTCTAAAACTTTATTCTTTAATAATTTACAAAACTGGGTGAATAAATATGTAATAATTACAACTTGTGAGATATAATCACACAACCTTCCCTTTCAAAAATGTGAAGCCTGGTGGTACAACATTCTCCCAGTTAGAATAAATGTTTGGTAGCATCAGGACCCTATGTTTTCCATGTTCTAAAAGTTAAATTTCACATTCCCTTAAAGAATTTTAATATCCAATATAACAACATGCAAGAAAAGAAACGACTTTACATAGCTCCCTTCTAGCCTACTTCCAACCTTTATAATTAATAAGGTTTTTCATTATTTAAATAATTATGCTGAGGCAATCTATCTGAATGAGCAGCTACATATTAAACTAAATTAGTAAAAGTTGTGAGTGTGGAAGATTTAAGAAAGTATATATGTCACATAACTTTAACTGTTATGAACATTTTTCCAGAGCGATGCACTTAGCTATGGTAAATGTGTTGTTTGATAGCATTGGTAAAGAAACATCTATAAAAGATTCTTATTCTCTGGGGACTGGAAAGACAGCTCAGCAGGTAAAGGCATTTACTGCTAAGACTGAAAATCTGTATTATTCTGTTCTTGGGAAGCAGATAATGGAGGAATAGAGCTGGCTACTACAGGCTGTCCACACAAAGGCTGTGTGACATGCAAATGTGTGTGCATGTGTATGAGTGTGCCCCCCCCTCTCTCTATATATATATGTGTGTGTGTGTGTGTGTGTGTGTGTGAGTGTGTGTGAGTGTGTGTGTGTGTGTATACACACACACACACACTCACACACATTTATGTTTAAAAAGATCTTCTAATTTTGATTTTAGAGTAAACTCCCAGGACACATAATTCAACAGCTCTTTCTCTCACCTTCCTCATGTCCTCCCAACCTCTTTCTCCTTTTCCTAATGTTTTCTTTCCTTTTCCCCCATCTCACATAAGAACAATGTCTTTCATTGTTCTGTGCTCTGTGTTTTTCTTATTAGGAAAGGAGAAATAGGAACTGAATGGGAAGAAAGAAAGGAAGTAAATGTTAAAAAAAAAAAGATTAAATATAGTAGCCAGAAAGAAGAGAAGGAAAACACACTGGGATTGTGAGGAAAAGACAATGGTTGAGTAGTGAATGAGACCCGAGGAATCTGATGAAATCCAGGGGAAGCATGAGACTAGAGGATGGTGATCAGCCTCCCTACCCCACCCTGGTCTTTGTGGCTTCTCTTTTACTATTTTTATCTTCATTACATTCATTTATTAAATTTCTTTGATTTCTCCCTACCCATCTCTCCCCCTCTCCCTCCCCACTTTCTTCCCATTTATCTTTATTTTTGTTTGTTGCTGTGCTACACAACTGAGTCACAACCCTAGGTATCATTTCATTATTTTTTAAAACTGATTTCTAAAATAAATTCGGGCAATGTAGAATATAAATTAAGAATAGTATTAAAGAAAGAAGGCCAACCAGGTGGTGGAGGCTCACAACTTTAATCCCAGCACTTGCAAGGCAGAGGCAGGCAGTTCTCTGTGATTTCAAGGACAGCCTGGTCTACAGAGCTAGTTCCAGAACAGGCTCTAAAGCTACACAGAGAGACCCTGTCTCGGAAAAACCAAACAAACAAACAAGAAAGCACACACCCAACCTGTGAACAGTCCCAAACCAGATCACCCTCCTCCAAATACAAGCCTGCGCTCAGGATTCCAATGCTAAGCACTGTGCATTTCTTCCTGTGCCACTGAAGATGATGGAATGCTCACTTGTATTTCTTTTCAGTCTTGTACGTTCTTTCCAAGCTTAAAAATAAAGCTGAAGGTATTTTTTATTTTTTACAACTTAAGTAAATAGAACTTAGAACTTACCATTTCTTTTAGATGCAATCAGATATCTAATAATTGTATTTCCACATTCTGAGAAAGCTGAAATTATTTTCTTAATTTTTTTCTATATCCTTAAAAAAACTTCCTTGTGGTTTAGCATGGGTTCATCCAGTCTAAACTAATAGCTTGTCTGTCTTCCTCCTCCTTCCCTCTTTTCTTTCCTGTGGAGATTGTTTTCTTAAGGAGACCCTTTGTAATCCCTCAGCACAAAAGAATTGGGTGTTATTTCCTGAGGGAGAGACCGAATTATTTCTAGTGTTTAAACAGCAAGACCAGTCTGTCTATAAATACGAGCTGTGATCCAGGTAACTACAAGGACTTTCCCCATGCTTTTAGAGTTGTTTAAGCAAGCAATTGACTGAAATGGAGAATTTTGGATGGAAGTGCATACGTTCCATTCCTCATGACTTTTACCCCAGTTTGTAATCTGTGTCTCAGTTCTTCTGGTCACCCTGCCCCTCCTCCATGGAGATGGAGAGGGAGGGCTAAGGATTCTTTTATTCCACTAGGAATACAAACATGTGAAATAATTTTTAAAGCATATAACTAAAATATTAATGGAGAAGTGTGTGTGTGTGTGTGTGTGTGAGAGAGAGAGAGACTATTGTTCTAAAGAAGTGAACCGTGATAGTTCAAGGGTGTGTGACATTAGGAAATGCGGTTGTATTAATAATACCCTTGCTACAATTTGAAAAAGCAAATTCTAGCTGGAGAATAAAATCCAAACATCGAAAGCTCCTCTCAGCTTTCGCATATAAAATATTTATGTTTCAGCAAAAAGCAAATCTTTACCTGACCTTTCCGCCTGGCCTTCTCTGCTTTTGCTTCCACAAGACTGTATTTGGGAAATTTTTCTCTCTTGGAAAGCTGAAAGAACTAATGCTCTTCAAATATCTTACACATTTCATGTGTTTTCTCTCCTTAAATGAGTGGCTGTGCAGGCCAGCCGCTCAGGCTCCTAGAGATCATGAGCCTCAGACAGACCCACTTGTAACCCACTACAAGGAAGGCTGTGGTGTTACAGGGCAAACAATGAGGTGTTCTTTGTCACACCTGTCCCTCTGCAGAAACAATGAAACTGCTCTTGCCCCTTTTTCCGATATCAGCACAGCCAGCAAGGTTAGCTACCAGATTTGTAATTCTAGACAATACATTGAGTCACTGTTTCCCCTTCTTGTAAAATCATGAACACTGAGAATCTGAGCTTTGTATGTCCTGGTTGAGAAGGAGAGTAGATGTGGTAGGCAGAGTCTGGTGGCCTTAGGAGTTAGAAGGGGGCAAAGAGTTACAGAGCAATACAGAAGATTCCTGCAAATCAACGCAAACTGAATTATACAGACCAGTTTATTTTCCAAAAAAGTCTTTGTTTCGGAAGCAGCAACAGGAATGGCCCTGTTGTAGAGGAGACTGTATAGTCCCATCAGATGTAACTGAGGAGAGAAACAGATGAAGACAAATGGGAAAGGATGCAGACCTGAGGGACCCTGAGAATTAGACTTGGTCAAGAAAACTTCCTTTCTGCTTTTACTTATTTTTCTCTTTCTCCTAAGCTGTCCCTGAGCCCCTTCAAGATTATGTGAGTAACATGTGTTCATTATCAAACCCATGGAAAATGCAGAAATGTCCAATAGGAAAAACGAAAATCATTGGTAACCTACAGTTCAGACAATACCGTTATTTGAATACATTTTCTTCTTAATCTTTTCTCCTAGGCTTTTATCCCTAAACATATAGTTTTAGCTTTTATCCAACTTCTACATGTGTAAGACACTAAGAGAACAATATTTTTGTGAAGTCTGTTAGGAAAAATGATTCTTGACAGCTTTAATGAGTTCTTTTGATATCAGCCCACGTGGCTCTAAGAAACATGATCATTTTGTCTTTTCAAACTTCTTCCGTTGTAAAGGGGAGCAGCCGGCTGCATTCCCGCACAGCTCCCGGCTGCCTGGCTAGCATATGCCCCGAAATAACAACACACAAACTGTATTCATTTAAACACTGCTTGGCCCATTAGCTCTAGCCTCTTACAGGCTAACTCTCATATCTTGCTTTAACCCATATTTAGTAATCTGTGTAGCACCACGAGGTGGTGGCTTACGGGGAAAGATTCGGCATGTCTGACCTGGTGGCTGGCTCCATGGTGTCTTCCCCAGAGAGGAGAGGCATGGCGATTGCATCACTGCCATCTACCCAGCATCCTGTTCTGTTTACTCTGCCTACCTAATTTTCTGTCCTATCAAAGGACCAAGGCAGTTTCTTTATTAACCAATGAAAGTAACACATAGACACTCCTCCATCATTCCGTTTTACCCATTATCTGTTGAAAGAAAGTGGCAGTTACTAAGCTATGGTTCTTTAAATGAGAATACCATGACTTTTATGCAATCTTAAGACTAACATTTGTCAAACTTAGTGATTTAAGGTCACAATTTAGTTTCCTATTTCTCTTGTTTCTGTAAATTGCCTGAGCAGTTTCAAAGAGGACAAGGTCTGAGGGCTGCAGGTTGATGCACATGTCTTACACCACTGCTGGTCTATTGATCAGCCAGCTCAGTTCCTAGACAGTGGTGTACTATAGCTCCTCAGGGACACACAGAAACATAATTTATTAGGAGATTGTCTACCACAGAGAGCTTTATTTTTTGGTTTTGTTTTTAGATATTTCCTGTGATCTCCTTCTTTTCATTTCCAGTTAGAGTTTTGTTTAAATGCCTGGACACTGGCCAAAGGTCTGAAAGTGCATCTAGTCCTCCTAGGATATAGGACTAGGGGACAGACTGGAAGCTCATGGGTTTATTGAACAAAAGAGTCGCTGCAAGAAGGCCCAGCTAGGCATTCGTCTAGTGGTCAATGTGTCCTGGAAAGCACTACTACTTGCATTGTCTGAAAGATATGAACTTGACTGATGGGGCTCTTTCCGTGGGTCTTGATAAGAGGCAGTTTTCCTATGATTATCTCAGCTATGCCAGACTCCCTCATTCAGGCATCCTCAAGATTCTGCAGACAGCAGCAGAGCTGGATTCCTTCACTTTAGCATACTTCATCAAAATCTCATGCGGTGTCACCTCCTTGACTGCTTAGCTTTACATATTGACAGTTTAGGGCCCACCTTACCAATAAGGCTGCATCCACATATTACCTCCCAGCTTCCCACATGTTGTTTCATTGGCGATTCTCCTTTTACCTTTTCTTTTATGCTTGATTCCCCACCCTCTTTATAAGGTAAATGTGGTTTCAAAAGAAAACAGTGACTTTGGGTTTGTACAGTTTTAATCAGAATTTTCTGTTTTAAGTTCATTGCATATATATGTTAGGTTATTAGCTTACTATGTATATTTTGTTCCTTTTTAGTATATAATTCTTGCCACTACAAAGACTCTTCTGGGTACTGTAGTATCACTTTATGGATTGCCTCTATTATAGATCAAATAGGTCGTGATGCTGTGTTTATGACATTATTCTGGCCTCTGTTAGTTAAAAGCAAGGATGAGTGCTTCATCCAAAGAAATCATGTGTGTGGTTTATGTCATAGCATTTGAGATGGTGTTGACTGAGGTTTCTGTCCCACCTGGTCCTACAGTCGTTCAATTCCAAAGAAATACACAGAGGTCTACATTAATTATAAACTGGTTGGCCTATTAGCTCTGGTTTCTTATTAACTCTTATAACTTATTTTAGCCCATAATTCTTTTCTGTGTTAGACATGTGGCTTGGTACCTTTTTCAACGAGGTTGTCATATCTTGCTTCCTCTGTGTCTGGGTGACAAGTATAGATTGACCTTTTCTCTTCCCAGCATTCTCCTGTTCTGGTTGCCCCACATCTACTTCCTTGATGTGGGAGGGTCTTCTGTTTGAGTTGATTTCATTGGTTAATAAAGAAACTGCCTGGCCCATTTGATTGGCCAGCCCTTAGGTGGGCGGAGTAGACAGAACAGAATGCTGGGAAGGGAAGTTAATATATCGCCATGCCTCTGCTCTCTGGGTCAGACGTGATCAAGCTCCGGCCCAAGATGGACGTACGCTAGAATCTTCCCGGTAAGGCACTACTTTGTGGTGCTACACAGATTATTAGATAAGGGTTAATTAAGATGTGAGTAAGAGGCTGAAACTAATGGGCCAGGCAGTGTTTAAATGAATCCAGTTTGTGTGTTGTTATTTCGGGGCATAAGCTAACCAGGCAGCCGAGAGCTGGGCAGGACGAAAAGCAGGCCTGCTCGCCTCCTCACTACACTTCCTGCCTGATTTCCCAACATATACTTCCTGCCTGGCTACTGGCCAATCAGTGTTTTATTAAAAATAATACAAGTGACAGCATACAAGACCGTTGCCCCACAGCAAGATGGTCACATAGAAGTGTTCTTTATGTATTAGCAGCTCCATGTTGAATGTGGCTCCTATTTTTCCCGGTTGATGCTAGACACTGGACATGGCCACTTGTTTTAATTCTCAACTTGGATACTGTCTGAGTTAGGGCTTCTATTGCTGTAAAAAGGCACTACGACCACAACAATTCTTATAAAGGGACACATTTAATAAGGGCTAGCTTACAGTTTCAGAGGTTTAGTCCATTATCATCATGGCAGGACGTGGTACTGAAGAAGGGGCTGAAAGTTCTACTTCTTGATCCACAGGCAGCAGAAGATTGTACCACATTGATTATACCCTGATCGTATGAGACCACCAAGTCTGCCTCCACAGGGACATGCTTCCTTCAACAAGGCCACACCTCCTTATAGTGCCATTCCCCATGGGTCACTCATTCAAACATATGAATCTGTGGGGTCATTCCTATTCAAATAAACACAGATGCAATGCAGACTCACCTACTAAGAGAGTTCCAGTGAGGGATTGTATAGATGAGGTTGGCCCATGGGCATGTCTTTGGAGCGTTCTCTTGATTACTTTAAGTGAACTGAGAAGACAATGTTTTGTGGGTAGCACTATTCCTCAGGTTTGGGTTAATAGCAATATAAATGTAGAGAGGAGACTGAGCACAAATAATTACACGTGCATTAATTTCTCTTTGTCCTTGATATTGACTGTAATGTGATTAAATACTTTAAGTTCTTGCCTTTACTTTCCTCATTTCATGGGCTGTAACCTGAAACTCTAAACTAAATACTTTTTTCCCCTAATTTATTTATTCTTCAGATATTTTGTCATATCAATAGAAATGAACTTGAACACACATGCACAGAAAAAGTAAAAATTCTGTCATTGTGTTACTAGGGAACCATAGGGTTACATATTTTTGGGTTCTTAGTCTTTTCCATAAAAATATTTAGAATTTCACACAGAAGAAAGCTCAAAGACAACTTTATCAGAGTTTGGCAGAAAATGAACAGGGTAGGCTGTTAGTTATCAAGAAAATCCAGACAAATGCCTAACTAAGGTGCTATTAACATATCAAACTGAACATTGGCCAGCTCCCTCAACACCACACAGTACCTGTGGCTCCTCCCAGCACCTCTCACACTACCCCTACCTTAAACTTCTCCAGTTCAAGGACTGGGCTTTGTTTCCAGTTCCTGAACTTCTGATATCTATATAACTCAATTGTTTTGACTATGCCCCTCTTGGCTCTCCTGGTTTGCATACAATCATTTGTTCCTCTTGACCTTCTCTCTGTGTGTGTGTCTCTCTCTCCCCTCATGTTTATTCTGGAAACTTCCAGATGCCTCTGGATGTGCTATCCCTCATATCTACAATAAAACCCTTCTCCTCAACCACACCTAGGAGCCATCATGCCTTCATTTTCATTCCCAGACAAGAGGAAAAATTAGTAGATGCTCATAGAAGAGAAGAGAGATGGAGAAGAGGAAGAGAGAATGCCATGCCTTTTACAGCAGAAGTCAACAAGCAGCTGAATTATGTAGGGAGAAAGGCTTCAGAGAATGAGTGACAAAAGGAGCAGAATGTCTAGGAAAGCATGCTCAGGCTTTTATTCAGTGTCCAAAAGGAAAAGACAGAAGAAAAAGAAGTTCTGGTTTTCGGAGTTCAGGTAGACTCTATAGTGCTGCCTGGTGAAACCACTATAAGCATTTGCCCCAAGGGAGGGACTTCTGGGAAAGACAAGCATAGTATCTCATTAAGGAGATAATTAGTCCTTCCTCTGTTAAGCAAGTCTTTAGGCAAATAAGATTTCCTATGACCCTGAGGAATGGTAGGATGGGGGTGACCTTCTGTTTAGGTGATTGACAAGCACTGCTGGATTAACTCTTAAAAGGAGGAGGCAATAACGTGAAATATTTTGGGAAATTTAGGACGTCAGATTTTCTCCCAGGGTCAAAAATAGAACTTAGGTTTACTCTTTTTTTAAGATTTATTTATTATGTATACAACATTCTGCCTGCATATATGCCCACACACCAGAGGTTGTGAGCCACCATATGGTTGCTGGAAATTGAACTCAGATCCTCTGGAAGAGCAGGGAGTGCTCTTAACCACTGAACCATCTCTCCAGCCCCAGATTCTTTCTTTAGTTAGCAAAGTAAAAGGCAGTAGGAGAGAGTGAGACCTGTGGAGGAAGTAGTCTCAACAAAAGGTTCTGCCATTTCATATGTTAATTTAAAATGTAAATGTGAGGTAAGGTTTGCAGGCTTAGTGTTAGCAGAAAAACAGGAGGTGGGCTCCAAAGTTGACTTTGAAGGAGGAGTCCATCCTCAATGGCTACACATCCACTCATATATACCTAGCTATCTAGGAATGGAAAAATAGGAGCAGTGAGGAAGTTAACCAAATCTATATTATACTGGGATTTGGCAGTAGGACAGGCATGGCGCTGGCTCTTTGCAAATAAGTATTTGCACCAGAACTTTTTCCTACTTATATTCCAGGACTCTGAGAGTGAATTGAATTGTGACTATTCCTTTACACTGTGTGCATCTGTGGCATTGTGATTGGTTTAACAAAGAAGCTGACTGGTCTATAGTTAGGCAGGATAAGGTAAGGTGGGAGAGTGTAACACCCGATTCTGTGTTACCCCCTCGGTACAGTTCGCGCGCCACTGTACCTTACGCGAGTCGGACAAGGGCCTGGAGATTGAAAGAACACACAAAGAGACCTGGGTCATTCGGAAGGAGATCAGCCGAATGCCGTTTATTTAGCCTTGGGGAAAATCTTATATACCCCACTCCTGCCCAAGGAATTCCACCCAGGCAAGTGGGAAATTACCATATCTAACTGCTGCACAAGGACTCCCACCTAGGCAGGTGGGAAATTACCATACCAACAATAGAGTTAACAATGCCCTACAACAAATCACCAGGCGGGGCAGAGGGAGCACAGGAACAAACAGGATGCTTAGTCATCTGACCAGAAACCATCCTCAAGGTGAGCCCCAGGAACAAGGGCAGACCCGGGCCCTACAGGTCTCCCTTTTATATAAATTATGACTAGGCC
The DNA here is from genome assembly GCF_903992535.2 of Arvicola amphibius. Classification (NCBI taxonomy): domain Eukaryota; kingdom Metazoa; phylum Chordata; class Mammalia; order Rodentia; family Cricetidae; genus Arvicola; species Arvicola amphibius. The sequence continues at coordinate 171,291,729 of NC_052048.2, forward strand.
TGTCTTGGGTGGCATTGGACGTCAGGCAATACCCCTTACCCGTCATGGGAAAGCATTCAGGTCAAAACACATTTCCTGTCTTAGGTTGGGGTAGCCCCCCAAAAACCTTTCCCGTCATTGGCTCACTAGTCACCCAACACCGAGTTCAGCCAGATTTGTGCTGAAAGATTCTCTGGGGCAATTGCTAAGAGGACTTGCCACGTGGCAACATTGACCTGAGTTTGCCTTTGGCTCTGGCACCATGAAACCATGAAGATGATGCTCCAGCACATATAAGCATTCCTTAGGAGACTGTGCCTGCTTAATAAATCTGCCCAAATTGGAGTCCTTTAAGTAAGGTCTCAGCACTGGTGAAAGGAACCCTGGTATAGTAAACTAGAATAATCTCAAGAGCCAATTAGTAAATTGTATACTCCAGGGTCCATGAAAAACAGCAATAACTGCAATATTCATTTGTAAATTTAGCTCAATTTGAATGGCCAAGGCATTTGCAACCTGCCCTGAGAGGGTATCCATTGTGCAAGCAGAAGCAACTGACTGACTAATGGAACATCCAGCAGCTCTAGCTGCTCTGGCAGCCACAGCAATGGCTGCATTTTCATGGGATGGGTAGATAGGTCCTTAGCACTCGGACCACCACAGCTAGCTCCTCAGGATCCCAGCAACTCTTCAGTTGACAAGCCGTATCTACTTGATCTCTTGACTCTGTCCTGAATTCAGGCTTCTGGACGGGAAAATCCACAGCACGCACCAGACGCTCAGGTACCCATATTGGATTGTCAGCATCCTGTGGGAAAAACAAACAGCCCCTCTTCCCCACACCAGTACAGGATCTGGACCATACCAGGTGCCATCTGCTAGATTCTTCCATTTAACATGAGGCATCCCGGAAGAATCTGGCCGCCAGTGCCGGTCAGCAGCGGTATGAGATTGAGCATCAACAGTCAAAAAATTTAAAATGTATAAAATAAAAGACAAATGGTCTCTGGGGGTGGAACCATATTCCCCCTTTCTTGTTTTATGCAGATAGGCTTTGAGCGTACGATGCGCTCGTTCCACTATAGCTTGTCCTTGAGGATTATAAGGTATTCCCGTTTTATGGGAAATGAAAAAGTCAGAACAAAATTTAGTAAAGCCAGAGCTGGTGTAGGCTGGCCCATTATCAGTTTTTACAGTTTTTGGAACTCCCATGTAGGCAAAGGCCTGGAGACAGTGACTTTTAACATCACGTAATTTTTCTCCTGTATGAGCTGAGACAAAAATAAGATAAGAATATGTATCCACGGTTACGTGAACATATTGCAAACGCCCAAAAGAAGGAACATGGGTAACATCCATTTGCCATAAATGATTAGGAGCAAGCCCACGAGGATTAACTCCCAAATGGGGAACAGTTAAAAGTTCTGTACACAGAGAACATTTTTTAACAATGTCAGTGGCTTGCTCTCGAGATATCTTAAAATGAAATCTTAACGACCCAGCATTGAGATGAAAACGATTATGAGCTTTTTCCGCGGCTTCATAAGATTCTAGACTAACCGCACAAATTTGGCGGGTAAGCTGATCAGCCAATGCATTCCCCTAGCTCAAGGGACCAGGGAGGTCAGTATGAGCCCGTAAATGCCCTACGTAAATGGGAACAGACCGGGCCCAAAGCAAAGTTTGAATAGCCAATAACTGCGTCTGGACTCGAGATACAGAGGCAATATAAGCTGCAGTTTCCAAAGGTGCAAGAATTTTGCTTATATACTGACTATCAGTAAAAAGGTTAAATGGAATATCAGCATATTTCTCTAATGCCATTTGTACAGCGATCAATTCAGCCACCTGAGCAGATTTAGTATCAACAGGCTGAATATCAAAATCAGGAGGGGAGGCTACCACAGCTCTCCCTGTGGAAGATCCCTCAGTAAACACATTCCGAGCCCCTGCCAGAGGCTGCAAAGAAATAACCTTAGGGAAACATACCGGATGATTTTTGAAAAAGGTGACCAACTTATCAGAAGGATAATGATTATCAAACTTGCAGGGATTAGTGCATAAAAACAAGGTCCAATCTTCAGCAAAATTTTGTAACCAAGTCATTTCTGCCTGGGTATAAGGCGTAATAACCTTATCAGGTAACATTCCAAAGGTTTGCAAACTAAGTTTATACCCTTTCTGAATAACACATAGCACAGCTGATGGGTACGAGATAACAATTTTTACAGGTGACACGTGTTCATGTACCCATAGGATGGGTCCTCGCTGCCAAAAAACTCCAGTAGGACTATGCTGAGAGGGAAAAATTATCAATAGCAACGGCTGACTATAGTCAATATAATGAGTATGAGCAGAGGCAAGCTTTTTCTCAATTAAAGTAATACATTTCCTTGCCTGAGGTGTCAACTCACGAAAGGAGGTTGGGTCTGGATTTCCCTGCAGAATGTCCATAATCATTTATTGCTCTAAGATCTTACAGCAACCTCCATTACTAGACTTTTTCTTAATAACAAAGATAAGAGTATTCCAAGGAGAAGTGGATGTCACTATGCATCCTGCCTCTAGCTGTTCTAGGAACTCACTCTGTAGACCAGGCTGGTCTTAAACTCATAGAGTTCCACCAGTCTCTGTCTCTAGTAGCTGGGTCTAGTTGCTGGGATTAAAGGCTCGTGCCATTACACCTGGCTTTTTTCCTGGGCTGATTAACCATCCCTTTACCTGCAAGGCAGTTCCTTTTGTTGTGTCCTGACCTTCCATATTGAAAACAATTCCTTAACCTGGCTCCACCTTGACCTTCCTTAAGGGCAGAAACAATTAATTACCCTACCCATCACTTGAGTGCCATAAATGTCCCTGCATAACCAGATAAAGTCATTTAAATTTCCATTTCTATGGGGGTGTAAAACCTCTTGACAAAAATCATAAGACAAGGATCATATGCAATCTGTGCTGCTAAACCAGCATACTGTCCTTCACCAGTAAACTTGTCAAGGTTATGCTGGGGGAAACCCGCCTCGGCATTTTTCCATGCTGTCTTTTTGCAATTTTCCTGCATTTCACCTCTCCATAACAATTCTCCCCCTGAAAGACAAGCCCTGCAAAGCTGCATCCAGTCATTGGGTATAAGGTTGAGTTCTGCAAAGGATTCCAATAAAGCTATAGTGAAAGGAGCATGAGCTCCATAGTCCATAACTGCTTCTTTTAACTGCTTAATATCCTTAAAGGCCAGGGGGTTATGTTGCCTGACCCTCTGTTCTTGCGGATCAATAATTTCCACAACAGGATAAATCTGCCTCTTTCTACTTAGATTATTTAATCTGTTTTGGATCTCTCGGATTTCTGCCTCTAAGTCTATAGGGGCGGAAGCATTGGTATAAGGATTTGAAGTGTCAAGAAATGTATTTTGCGGCGGAGGTCTCATGGAGACATCTCTGTTTGCTTCCTTCCTTTCCTCTTTTTCTAACTTCCTTTTTATCAGTGCGATCTCCTTTTCTAAAATTTCTTCTTCCTGTTCTATATCCCTTCTAATACTCTTAACTTCCTGTTCCTCAAAACTCTTAATAGAACTCACAGATTCCTCTTCCTGAATCTCCTCAAGGGTTTTGTTCAAATTCTCTAATTGCTCTTTTACTTTAACATCATCACTGAGAAGAGCATCTCTGACTAAGCGCCATAGCGAAAATATTGCTATGGGGAATTCTTCTGGCCCTCGATCTTTTAGAGCATTTTGAAGGTCAGCCTTTACCTGCTCCCAATCAGTAATATTAAAACCCCCTGCATGTAGAAACCAGGGACTAAACTCTAAAACCGTCTTAACGATCTCTTGTGCTGTCTCAACTTTAATACCGGTGCCTTGTTTCTCCAAAAGACTTAACAACTGGCCTGTTAACCGGCCCCTTAACACTGGAACAGAATTACTTGCACCCATAACCAATACACCCTCACCACTCAATTTCTTACCTGCTGGCCAGACTTCCGAGGGCGACCTCTCAGGAATCCCTACTTCCCGATCTCGCAGATGGGTCTCTGACTGCAGTTCATGATCCCAGCGGGGCCTCCAATTGTAACACCCGATTCTGTGTTACCCCCTCGGTACAGTTCGCGCGCCACTGTACCTTACGCGAGTCGGACAAGGGCCTGGAGATTGAAAGAACACACAAAGAGACCTGGGTCATTCGAAAGGAGATCAGCCAAATGCCGTTTATTTAGCCTTGGGGAAAATCTTATATACCCCACTCCTGCCCAAGGAATTCCACCCAGGCAAGTGGGAAATTACCATATCTAACTGCTGCACAAGGACTCCCACCTAGGCAGGTGGGAAATTACCATACCAATTATAGAGTTAACAATGCCCTACAACAAATCACCAGGCGGGGCAGAGGGAGCACAGGAACAAACAGGATGCTTAGTCATCTGACCAGAAACCGTCCTCAAGGTGAGCCCCAGGAACAAGGGCAGACCCGGGCCCTACAGGAGAGATGACTAGGGATGCTGGGAAGAAGTATGGAGTCAGAGCGTGGACTGAGGGAACATGCAGAAGAGGTAGCAATCTATGAACCATGTGGTAACACATAAATCAACAGAAATGGGTGAATTTAAAGTAAAAGAGCCAGGTGGTAACAAGCCCAAGCTATCAGCCGAGTTTTTATAATTAATAAAAAGTCTCCATGTGGTTATTTGGGTAGGACAGAAAAACCTGCCTACAGTCATTCCTGCTGACTATTTCATTTACTTCTCTTCGGGTACATCCAACAGTTCTAGATTGATTAGCATAAGCTGAACATAGCTCTATTTTCAGTGCAAACTGAATATAACAAGGTTTCCATATTCTAATAATGGTGAACGCTGGACCTTAATATTGTAGCGATGGTGATCATGGAAGAGACATTCTGAAAATGCCTGCCTTGTGCTTCATGCAGTATGGTAAATAAACTCTGTTAAGGCTGAATGCATGGGGTGGGGATAGTATTTCAGTTAAATATGAAAAACATAAGCTCTAATCCTAGACTTATGACCAACAACCTAAGTTCTTAGAGCAGCTATCCTAATCTCTGGTACTGCCTGTTACTTTGTCTGTTAACTAAAACTTCAGCGTCAGAGGATTCAGAGATATCTTCCCTTGTTCTCAAATTCTATATCTATAGAGTCACTAGTCTTCCAAGATCACGAAGATCAAGATGTGTGTGCAGCTTCCCTTTACTTCATACTACTCCCAACACTTTCTCCATTATTTTCTTTCTCCTCATTCTTTTTATTATGATAAGTGAAACTTTTCTCAGTGCAAACACGAGATTCGTGAGTAGGCAAAGCTTAAGGTGTGATATTGTGGTGTCTAGAAAGGGAGAGAATGTACAGGATGCTAGCGCGTGTAAATGCAGGTACCTGCGGTGTGGCTGGAGGGTGGAAATGCAGGATGCTAGCATGTGTGTATGCATGTGCCTGCAGTGTGACTGGAGGGTGGGAATGGTAAAGATGGTAATTAGACCTGTGTTAGGGCTCAGAGATGGAAGCAAGCCTTTTGCAATATCTGTGAAGAGTTTCTAGATTAGATTAATTGAGAAAACAAGAACCCCCATAAATGTTTCTTCCATGGACTGAGGACTGAATAGAAGGGAGAAGGATTTGAGGGGCGTCCTTACTAGTTCTCTTGCCCCGTGCACAGATGATGGGTGGCAAGATACCTCAGACTCCTACTGGCAGGACTCGCCTCCCAGACTGATCAGACCCTCCAGCTGTGACCCTAAATAACCCCTTCATACATTAGTTGTTGTGTCAGATATTTTGTCACAGGAATGAGAAAGGCAATCGATACAGAAAATTGGCCCTGAAAGCTAGGGCTGTTGCTATAATAAACCTGACCATGTGGTTCTTAGGCTTTGGCAATTAGTTTGTAGGAGAAAGTGGAAGAGTCTGGAATTCTGGACTAGAGAAATACTACAGTATTTAAACAGAGCTCAACATGTTGCTCTGATGAGAGTTTGGAAGGCTAGGGGGCTGAGAGAAATTGTATACCTCGAAGACAGCGCTCATAAGGTTTCTGAGGAAAGTAAGGACTCTATTGGGAACTAATCTTGAGCTACTTAGGTTATATTCTGGCAAATAATTTGACTGCATTCTGCCTGTGTCTTGAGAACATGTGTTATCATTTATAAACAGGTGGGGGGGGGGGCGGTCCCACAAGAAGCAGCCATGTGTCTTCTGAGGCCTCAGTGATCCCCTTTGTGGTGGGAGACCATGGGGGTGGTAAGATACAGACAGATATGCCATGCAGAGAGAGTTTATTTAGTGGGTTATGGAGGGAAAAGGGAAGGGGGAAGGGGAGAAGTTGGGGAGGAGAGAGAGATAGAGAGGGGAGGTGAGAGGCAGTAGCCTCTTCAGAAGAGGAATGGGAAGAGAGACAGCAGGCTGGAGAGGAGGCAGGAGATCCACTTGCCTAGGTGGAAGGGGTGGTGTGGTGTGGGAGTGAGCAGGGCTTGTTTCTTAAAGGAACAGGGTACCCAGGTGACAGGCTAGGTCAGCCGATTATAACAACTTGAGTATGGTTGAATTGAAAATAAGGAACTAATGTGTTTGGTGGAGGAAATTTCAAGGGACAATAGTATTCAGATTGCTGCATAATTACTGATCACCACTTTCCAGGAGGGAAAAGGGGATCTAAAAACATGTGCAGTTTGTCAAAGAGCAAGAGCACGTTTAAAATTGTATTCAAGATGGGTACTAAGGAGAAAAAAAAACCCTGTAATAATTAAAGAGAAGCAATGGGAAAGGTGCCTGAGGTAAGATGAATCCATCAAAGGCTCCAACTTATAAAAATGCAAACTCATTTGCAAGGATTGAGCCCAGTTAGAGAGCACAGGTGAAGCCTTTCCCTGCTTAGGAACAACTGCCTAAAAATTAATGTTGCAGATTTTGCCCATAGAGTTTCTAAAGGCCCCTTAGTCATGATCAAAGGGGCCCAGGCACCACCAAGAACTAAAAGAACCATCCATGTGGGACTAGTTTTGCCAGCATGAAAGATGCAAATGGAGGGGTGCTGTAGTTTGAAAGAGAATTGCCGCCCATACGCTCCTATATTTGAATGCTCTGTCCCCAGTTGAAAGAACTGTTTGGGAAGGATCAGAGGGTGTGTCCTTGTGGGAAGGTTTGTCACTGGTCCAGAACATAACATAAGATTTCAAAAGCCCAAAGCAGCTTTCTCTGGCTTCTGCTTGCTGCAAAGGACCTAAGATCTCAGATACTGTTCCAGGGCCTTGCCTTCCTGTCTGTTGCCATGCTCCCCTGCCATGAAGAGCATGGAACTGTGAGCCCTAAATTAAATATCTTTTCTTTTCTAAGTTGCCTTGGTCATGGTGTTTTGTCACAACAATGGAAAAGTAACTACGAGAAGGAGTTCACAGCATCTTGCTCCATAGCTCAAAGAGTACACTGAGTACAGACAATATGAGACAGTCTCAGATATGTTGCTTGGAGACCCTGATATGGCGTTGTATGAAGACATGAAGGTGAAACCTAAGTCTCAGTAGAGACTCCAGGATATTGAATATGCCAGGACCATGAGATACAGGACCGTGGGTGGAATGCCAGTGGAGATAAGCTACACATATAGAGTAGAGCCCAAAACAAGAAAAAAAAATTATCTGTTGCAGGCAGCAGAACATAAGGAGACATCCTTCCTAAGACTCTTGAAGTCCAGATAATTCCACCCAGATGGAAAAGAGCTGAAGAACTTGATGTTTGCTCTGCTGGTTTTCAGTCTTGTTTAGAGAGTCCTTGATGTCCCCTCTCCTCCTCTGTCTTCCTTTTGGGATAGGAATGTTATTCAGAGCCACTGGACGTACATCAGAAGTTTGGAATTTGTTTTTGTTTTTTAGGAGTTCATAGTTAAGAGACAGTCTTAAATCTTAGAAGAAACTTAGACTTTCAACTTTTAAACAGTGTATAAACTATTTTAAAAACTATGGTTATTTTTTATAGTACCAGACATATTTTGCGTTATGACATGGTGGTGAGCCTATAGAGACAAGGAATGAAAGGCAAAGGCTAAAATGTGAGTGCTTGAATGTCATGTTGACAAGGGTGAAGCTGTGCTTATTCATCTTGATTGCCAACTTCATGAGGTTTAGAATTGTCATGGAAACAAATGTCTAGGTGTGTCTGTGAAATAAGTTTCTATATTAGACTAGTTAAGGTAGGCAATTTTATTCTGAATGGGTAGTACCATTCTAGGAGCTGGGGTCCTGAACAGGATGCGAAGTAGAGAAGAAGCTGAAAAGTGGCATGTACCATTCTCTGCTTCTAGATGACAGACAAGTTTATACTCTCATAACCAATGCATGAATGTCCCGCTTTACCAATATTTCTCCTTACTAAGTATTATCTTTTCGATGCAGTCCCTATTTTGACAAAGGAAATATGGTATCTTACCAATATATTTAATCAATATTTCTTTACTATTTCTGGAGACACAGTGGTAGCAGAAATGAAAGCAGAAATAGAATTGTTGTCTCCTGACCCTGAGATTTTTATTTCTATGAGTTTGCATTGAACAAAACATTTTTGCAAATGTTCTTCATTAAAATGTTAAAATATTACTGACAAAAATGAAAAAAAAACAAAATAACAAATATGGGAAATATGGTATTTTCATTTTTTAAACAATTAATGATGAATAAGATTAGCCCTGAAACGTTTCTAGTTTGTTAGATTATTACACTTGCTAGTTTTTATGTCAACTTGACACAGAGTATTTAGGAAAGAGAACCTCACATGAGAAAAAATGTGCAAAAATTGATGTGTAGGCAAGCCTTTGGTGTGTTTTCTTGACTGATGGATGGATGATTGATGTGACTAGGCCCATTCTATAGGGTGGTCCTGGGTGATGAGCAAGCCCCAAGGAGCAAGCCAGTAAATCTCACTTCTCCATGGCCTCTGGATTAGTTCCTGCCTCCAGTTTCCCGACCTAACTGAGCTCCTGCCCTGACGTGCCTCAGTGATGGAGTACTACTGGAAATGAGAGATGAAATAAACCCCAGCCTGCTCTATAAGAGCTAGTTCCAGGACAGGCTCCAAAGCTACAGAGGAACCCTGTCTCGAAGATACGAGAGAGAGAGAGAGAGAGAGAGAGAGAGAGAGAGAGAGAGAGAGAAACCCTTTCCTTCTCAATTCGCGGTGTTTCATCACATTAGTAGAAACCTGAGTCAGACAATTACTGTCCAGTTGGCACTTGGTGTTCCCTGTCTCCCAGAGTGTTTCTTCTACAGAAGCTAGTCCTACAGCTTTCCATGGTCCTTAGGACACATACCTGGCCACTGTCACTCTCTGACAATGAAGGCAGATGGCTGGCAAACAGCTTCTTCAATTTCATACTAACAAGGTTGCTTTCTCAAACTTATTCTAGAAAAAGAACTCCAGGAAGTGAGGCTTTCTTCTGGAATCCACAGAGACCCTAAACACTGGCCTCTCAGCAGAAGTCCCCAAGAAAGCCGGACAAGTACCCCGCCCCTATTCTTTGCTTGATGACCCAGTTTCCTCTTTCCCCAATAAGGGTTCTCTCTCTGAGTCTCTCTGTCATTCTCTGTCTCCCTCCCTCTCTGTCTCTCTCAGCCTTGGGACACTGGTATCTTCTTCAACCTTCTGGCCAACAAGATGTGAGTTTCCTCCTGCTTCCTTCTCCCCAGCCCTGAGATTTACATGAGTGTGGGAGATATGAATCTAGATCTGGTGGATTGTAGTGCCAACTTTTTTCTGATTGATCCATCTCCCCAGTCCCTAAAGTCAAACTCTTTAACCCACATAGTGGGTCCTTATAGTCTTTGTCCTTAAACCTGATTATAATAGTGGAAGGAGTGGTTACCAGGATAGTCTTATTTTTTACGATAGCAATCATGAAAAAACCCAAAATCCATTATTTTATAATGTTCATAATATTATGAAAAATACAAGCACCCTCAACTCTAAAACTTTGTATTTGTCATGAAATAAAAAATTCAAAAAGGAGCGTACATGTGCTTTTCCCTCCACATAACAACTTGAAAGGCATAAGGTGAATCATTAGGCCAAAAGGCGCTGTACAGTGTTAATGGGGAATATTATAATTCGTCAGCAGAGCATTAAACATCACAGCCATTTTCTAAATCAACTAAACATAAGCACTTAATTATAACTAGAATTTCTAGGTGAGTTTTCTTATTAAAATGTAATCAGAGTAATTAAGATGTGCTTTTCTTTTAAAGTACACAACACAAACTGTTTGAGATAAAAGTAGCGTCCTGTTTATCCCTCTAGCTGAACGCATTTAAAAAGTACATTCTCTTTCTCTAACTGTAAAAGCCAGCCAAAAAATTAAATCACTCCAACAATGTCTCGCTGGCCCTCTTGAACTTTCTCAGAGCTTCCAAAGGTATTAACAGTTAAGAGTTAGCATCATACAAAGGGGTATTGGGTATGTTGAAGTTGAGATGAGCAGAAAGTTGGCTATTGTGACTATGTGTATGACAAGTCAAAGGAAAACCTATTGCACAGGTAAGTCTTTGGTATTCTCAAGTCGGCTCTGGGCCCACCACTCTTCTGATTCTGGAGGAGAGGAGCACCCGTAGATGTGCAGAAAGTGACCCAGGTACTGGACTAGGAAGCTTGCAGCTCATTGACTGAAGCAGGGGAAGGGGATTTTGAATGCCACTCTGTTCCCACCTCACAGGGTAAACACCCTTTAGTCTTGATGAGCAAGGGCTACACCATATTGTTCTCTAAGAAAGTAGGATTGCCTGATGGTCAACATCCATCAAGTTTGGGTTTTATTCTGATAGTCTTATAAGGTTATTTTTAACTATGAGAAAGGTGAAGTCATGCATATTTCTATGGTACTATTTTTAAAAATTAAGAAGTTATATGCACATTTACCAAGGAAGAGATACCTGTGTGTAATACCCATTCACATACACACATTAAATAGACAAAACTCTGTTAGATTGCCTATGGTTTAGTTTCATAGAAAGTCAGTTTTAAAGACTTGGTAAACATAACAAAACCTCACAATATCCCATATTTTTTAAAATAAAGGTTATATTTAGTACGGTTTGATCATGTGCTCATTCAGTCCCAGTCCGGCTGGCCTTGGTGAGCTCCCATTAGATCATCCCACTGTCTCTGTGGGAGGACACACCCCTCGCAGTCCTGACTTCCTTGCTCATGTTCTCCCTCCTTCTGCTCTTCATCTGGACCTTGGGAGCTTAGTCCAGTGCTCCAATGTGGGTCTCTGTCTCTACCTCCGTCCATCACCGAATGAAGGTTCTATGGTGATATGCAAGATATTCATCAGTGTGGCTATAGGATAGGGCCAGTTCAGGTACCCTCTCCTCTGATGCCCAAGGATCTAGCTGGGGACATCTCCTTGGATACCTGGGAACCCCTCTAGAGCCAAGTCTCTTGCCAACCTTAAGGGAAACCTATCAGAATTACACCTGACTTCTCAGTGGAAACCATGAAAGCCAGAACATCTTGGATAGATGTGCTGCAGACACTAAGAGACCATGGATGCAAGCCCACACTACTATACCTAGCAAAGCTTGCATTCACCATTGATGGAGAAAACAAGATATTCCAGGACAAAAACAGATTTAAACAATACGTAGCCACAAACTCAGCCTTACAGAAAACACTAGTCCTAATTTTTTTCAGATACTTAAAATAATTGAGTTAGGTTTTTAGATTTAAATGATCTTAGAGCTCATTGTTTACTTTCTGTCACATTTATTTGATATTATTTGATCATATTATGCACATTTTTAGATTTATATGATTTTCTTTTCTTTTTTTGGTTTTTTGAGACAGGGTTTCTCTGCAGCTTTAGAACCTATCCTGGAGCTAGCTCTTGTAGACCAGGCTGGTCTCGAACTCACAGAGATCCGCCTGCCTCTGCCTCCCGAGTGCTGGGATTAAAGGCGTGCGCCACCACCGCCCGGCATGATTTTATTTTCTGTGCCGGGTACTGAACTCATGTTCCTACACATGTCAGGTAATGCTTGGCCATTGTGCTATGTCCCTAACCCTGTGATGGGTTTTCTTATCTGAGGAGTTATTTCCTCTTATAATCTTCCTTATTCTCCTTAGAATTAAAAACAAACAAACAAAAAGTATACCAGCATATTAATTTACTACATAAGATGTAAAAATTACTTATTTAGGGCTGGAGAGATGGCTCAGAGGTTAAGAGCATTGCTTGTTCTTCCAAAGGTCCTGAGTTCAATTCCCAGCAACCACATGGTGGCTCACAACCATCTGTAATGGGGTATGGTTCCCTCTTCTGGCCTGCAGATATACACACAGATAGAATATTGTATACATAATAAATAAATAAATATTTTAAAAAATTACTTATTTAGTTAAAAAGTATTGAGCACCATTTTTATGGAAAATTATTACATTGATTCAGAAATATATCAGTCATTTTGTCCAGGCTTGAAAAATACTGTTTTGTTCCTGCAGAGCTACTTTTATTCACTGCAGGAGTGTCTGAGGGTGATTCATCCTTATAGTACCAACATCCTGTCAATTATTACTGGTATGGTAGAGCTTTACTGCCTCTATTATATATGTGATCTTCTGCCGTTAAATTTTCTGTTGCTTACTGGTAGCATGTATATGTCTCTGTATATTTTTCACTCAGTGCCTGTACTTGGTTCCCTTACCCTGTGTTAGAGCTTTCACTTGATATTCAGATTGACAATACAATCCTTCACAAATAATAATTCCTCCACTTCCTTCTAGTTTTCTGTACCTCTCATTTATATATTGAAAATTTTGTTATCAAGTTTACTTGTGTAAACTATTTGTGTTTGGAGAATCACTAATTTATGTTCTTTTCCTTTATATTAAAATGATTATCTTTTCTTTGAGAGTTTTGTACATTTATGCATGTATATTTTGATTACACCTTCCAATCATTAACCTTTTCAATCTGTCTGTCTCATACCTGTCATGTCCTCTTATCAACCTAATGTTTTATTTATCTATTTATTTATTGAGACACTGTTTCTCTGTGTAACAGTCCTGGCTGTCCTTGAACTTGCTTTGTAGACCAGGTTAGCCTCAAACTTACTGAGATCTGCCTGTCTCTGCCTCCCAAATGCTAGAATTAAAGATGTGAGCCACCACCACCTGGCATGTCATCTTTTTTATTAATTGTTTATGAAGATTAATCTATGTGGTCTTTCTAGTTTCAGTAACATAAAATTTCTAAGAAAAAAACCATTTTGCTTAAATTTTAACTACTTCTTTGATACACAGTAGCTTGATTGTTCATTAAATATTTTCTCTGATATTGGTGATAATTTCCCCACTTTTATTTAAACACATTTATTTTTCTATTTCTATGATAATAACAATAGGTGTACTCTATATTGATGCTATTCCTGCTTGTAATGATACTTCTTTAGATCACGGATTCACTATTTAGCACTTCATAATTATCATTTTTATCTATGTCTGTGGAGTTTTAGTTTGCCTTTCTCTTTGTAATTAAGAATTGTTAAAAATATAAACAATTGGTTAATCATTTGGTGGCACTCTTTCCCTTTCGTCTTTGATATTAACTGCTATCATTGTGATAGTATGTAGAAGAATAGTATGTTTGCTGTTTGTTTTTGAAATTTGAAGTTTTGTTGTTACTTAATATGTAATCATGTTTTTCCTTGTTGGAAGGGACTGTGAAAGTGGTGTGCATATGAATGCATATGTGCCTTGCTTACCTTTGTGAGTGCACATGTGTTGAGTTCAGAGGTTGATACTGGCTAGCTTTCCCGATTTCTCCACCTTATGTGTTAGTTAAGGATCCTCGTTTGAGCTCTGATTTTGCTGATAGACTAATCTAGCTAGCTAACTGGTCTGAATAGTCCTGTCTCTGATTCCAAAGCACTACACATATGCTGTCACACCTACCGTTTTTATGTGGGTCGTAGGGATCCGAATTCTAGTCTTCATGCTTGTGTGGCAAGCATTTTCCTCAGTAAGCAATCTCCATTTTTATAAAGGATGCAAGAACTTGAGAAGGTTTTGTTTGTTTTCTGGGTACAGACTTAGACTTGAAACAATAAGCTTTATTTTGTATAATTTAGTCACTCTAAGCTTTTACTAACCTTTTCATTTACTTAACATTACATCAGTGAATTATAGATTACTACAAAAAGACTTCTTTCTCCTTTTTAATTTTAACCTTTATTATTTACTTAAATTTAAATGTTTGTTTCTCTTGATATTAGCACATAATTATATTTTGGTATGGATCCAAAATGAGGAATGTTTTCGTTTGGTATTATTTATTTAAATTTAATAAATCAATTAATATAATTGAATTTATTTCTCACATATTTTGCTCAAATATTATATTTTAATATTTCCCTTGCTTTTCATTTTTGGTTATATGATTGTTCTTGATTTTGTAAATGCATTTTACAAATGATAATTTGGAACATTGACAATATATACATAGTTATTGTAATGGTTACTTTTGTAATGATTTTATGTAGTATTTGTGTGTGTGTGTGTGTGTGTGCATGTAATCTGACTTTCATTCTATTAGATCTAGATCTGCATTGGCTATGATCTTGTTTCTATGTTGTCAGAGTTTAACACACATGCCACTGTTTACCCATTATTCTCAAGATTGATTTTTGAGATGGACACTTTCAGGGATGTAATACTCTCTTTCAGCAAATTTCTTTTTATATGAAATTCACATTTTTTTTTTTTGCTGGAATATAACCCACTGCTGAGAAATTTGTGTTTATTTCCTTTCAAGTCTTGGTAGATTTTTATTCTGCGGTTTTAGATTTCTCTAATTTTAGGAAAAGTTTCTCTTTTTTCATTATATTTGAAAGTTTTGTAAATATATACAATGTTATGTGATTATATTCACATTCTCTTAAGCTCTAGTGTCCCCCTTGCTTTCTCTGAACCTCTTCTTTTTCCTACCTAGTCCCCCAGTGGCTACACCATTTGAGAAAATGATGACTCCTCTCCCAGCAACCATTAACAGTCATAATCTTTTACTTTATCCATGGTGCAAAACTAAAATACTCAGTTTGGTACAGGATTCATTTGATAGCTGCTGTGTATTTATGTTTGTAACAATGCCTTATCTAATGACACTCTTCCCCATTCTTCCATTCATAAATTATTTCTGCCATCTCCACTGTGATGTTCCCAGAGCCTTATAGGCAGGATGATAATAATGTCTTATTACAGACTATATACTTATCAGTCACTTATTCTCAACACTTTTAAGATTATGAGTCTTTGTATTAATGGTCAACCTTTATGAAATGAACTCTGCAGGAGACTAAAGCCACGTTGGTCAGTGGGTATAAATGTAAATATTTAGAAGGCACTTTGACAACATTTCATTTTGGGAAACTGTTCATTTAGGGACACAAAGATAGTATATTCTACTTGGGCCCATACTTTCCTATCCATAGATTTTTTGATCAGGTCAAGTGCGTAATAAAGTACACATTCTCTTTCTGTGCAGTGGTCTTCAGATCCCATCACAAAGCAGTGATTATTCTTAAAATAAACATAATCACTAATGTATACATGGGTATATACTGCCTAGTGGGTTGCTATTATAGTACATATAGTACATATGTTTAGCTGGGTAAGACTATTAATGCCTTTTCTCCCTCAGCAGCCTGCATAACATCTGATAATATTTAAGAGAGAGAGAGAGAGAGAGAGAGAGAGAGAGAGAGAGAGAGAGAGAGAGAGATTCCTACTCAATTCTATTCTTATTTCTCTGTGTTCAGGAAAGTTGTCTTATATTAAATTTTGAACGCTTTTTCTGTGACTCTTTTATATCTTCCCAAGGAAGAACCGTTAGTATGCACTGTTAGTATGCACTGTTAGTATGCACTGTTAGTATGCACCAGTAGTATATAGGTTAGAATGCCATTCATTTCTGTTATGCTATCTCTATTCCATTTTCATTGGTTTTGAAATATAGCATAAACCCACAGAAGAAAAATAAAACTATAAATGTAGTATGCTCAATATGTAAGATCCTGAACACATAGACCATCTACTTCAAGAGCCAGACAACCATTAACACCCCTAAATCTTCCTACTTCTCCAAAAGTTAACTCTTATCCTAATTTAAATCTTTTTTTATATTTTCAATTTCACTTTACTCCATTAACTCACATCAGGTTGGTACATTTCTTAGTTTGAATTTTGGATTCTTGAAATTTATTTCCTTTTAATTATTGGTGTTTCAAGACAGGGTTTCTCTGTATAGCAGTTCTGGTTGTCCTGGAACTCACTTTCTAGACTAGGCCAGCCTCAAATTCATGGAGATCTGCCTGCCTCTGTCTCCCAAGTGCTGGGATTAAGGGTGTGTGCCACCATCCAGTTCATTAATTTTTTTCTTAGCTGCTTCTTTCGTGAAAAATGTGATCATTTAATTGTTTCCTTTGACATTCAGGCCTACTTTCATCTTACTCTCTGCCATTTTTCATGTCTTTTCATTGCATTTTTATTTTTCATTTTTAAAGGGTCTCACATAGTCTAGTGTGACATCAAACTTGCTGTGCAGCAAAAGCTTGCCTTAAACTCTTAAGTTTTTGCCTTTACTTCCCTAGTGCTAGGATTTTGAGTACAACCAGCTTGAATTTTTAATCTGGTAGAGCATGTTTTGTGATTTAATTTAAGGTTTAGTAAATATATTTAATGATGATCATAATCTTCTGTATTGAGATCTTCGCTGTAAAGTCCTCTTTAACAACATTAATTTTATTTTCATTTTCTGTTTCTTATATGTTTTATATCGGGTTCTATGAATGGCCTTTCATTGTTGATTACTCTGGATTCTACCTGGATTTTCTATTTACAGAAAGATCTATGTATGAGAGAAGCAAGCATAATGCTCTGAGTTTTTAAGTTCCATTACTTTCTGTATGAGTTTGTTTGCACTTAGACTTTTATGCTAAAAGTGGTCATATATTTAGGGCTAATTATTAGGGAGACTCCTAGTGGCAGCTAATAAACTCCAGTTTCATTCTGTATATATTGATTTTGAAATACACTGCATTCTGAACTCCATGAGCGTTTGCAGAGACATGTGTAGTATTTCTTGATATTCAGTCTTACCTTAGCTGAGTTTTCATTACTTTTCTGAATCTTTTGTTTTTAGATGTGTGTGTGAGTGTGTGTGTGTATGTGTGTTTGTGTGCTCGCATGTGTAGGCCAGAGGTAGTAGACATCTAGTGTCTTCCTCTATAGTTCTTCACCTAATTCATTGATACAAAGTCTCTCATTGGTTATACCAACTGCTAGTGAGAGTGAGGGATCTTCCAGTCTCTGTTCCTATCACACTCAAAGGACTAGGGTTCTGTAACCCTAGTTACATATGTTGCCACACAAACTTGTACATGGTTGCTGGTGACCTGAACTCAGGACCTCATGCTTGTTCAATAAAAATTTTGCTGACTGAGCCCCTCCCAACCTCTAATTATATATATATATATATTTAAAGAGTCATATGACTGGATTCTAATTTCAGTTTGTCATTCTCCCTGATGTTTTGTGATAATTTAGTATCTACTGAAAAATGTGAAATTGCTTTTAGTTTTCCTATCAGCAAGACAGACATAATAATAACTTTATGTGTTATCATAATTTGCATCTCTAAACTTTCATTTTTAAACTTTAAAGTTTCTGTTGTATATATTCAATGTGCATAGTGCTCTGTTAAAGGTGTTTTCTACAGGTATTTACTGTATGTTGAAAATATTCTCACTGCTATAGCTCTCTCTCCTTCTATCCCTCGCCTTTCCATTGCTCCCCTTTATTCTTATACGGTTTCACTTTTCCGTGCATGTCATATATTTACATTATTTTTTGATATTTATAAAAATTCAGGTCATGAGAGAAAACAATATGTGATAGTCCTTTAGCTATTATTTTAATTAGCTTAATATTATTTCCACCTGGACCCACTTTTGTGCAAACGACATAACTTCATTTTGCTTTAGGGCTGAAAACAATTTCAATATGTAAACATCCATTTTCTTTTTCCAATCCTCAGTTTTTGAATACCTAGGTTGGTTCTATAATTTAGCTACTGTGGAAGTGAGGATGCTTTATATCTAATTCGTCTATCTTCAGATACCTGCTTTTTGGAAAGATAGGCAGTGAGATTTCTGAATTCTGCCGCTGATTGCTTTTTAAAAAGATAACTAAGTTGCATCTAGTTGTGTCATGACCGTGATCCCATTTTCTGAATAGCCACAGCATAGACAGCATTATAGGTTGCCAGCAAAGGACAATTTGTGGTTCCTCGTCCTTTTCTTCCCACTCTTCAATAGCACAGACAGGTGCATCTTTCCTTGATTCCTTCTTATGAAACTTTGGTGTGGCTGGTGATTTGAATGAAAAGTATTGCTCATAGTCTCAAGTCTTTGAATCCTTGGCGCCCAGTTGTTGGGGATGTTTGGGAAGGTTGGAGAAGTGTGGCCTTGCTGGAGGAGGTGTGTCACTGGAGGCTGGCTTTGAAAGCATTGTCTCCCTGCTTTGCGCTGTGGTTAAAATGTGAATTCTCAGCATCTTGCTCTAGCCACCATGACTTCGTGCTGCCACTGCCCTGAACATAAAAACCTTCAGAAACATAAATCAAAATAAATTCTTCCTTCTATAAGTTGCCTTGGTACTAAAGTTAGTTAAAAAAACATTCATAGTTAGTCAAACAAACAAACA
Source organism: Arvicola amphibius (assembly GCF_903992535.2). NCBI lineage: Eukaryota > Metazoa > Chordata > Mammalia > Rodentia > Cricetidae > Arvicola > Arvicola amphibius. The sequence continues at coordinate 171,310,452 of NC_052048.2, forward strand.
AACAAACCAGCCAATCATTGTTCTGGGCCGCGGATGCTGCTCCAGGAAAGAGTGCTTGCTTCCTATTCACCAACCCTTGGGTTCCCATTGTTAGTAAGGCAAAACAAAACAAAACAAAACAAAACAAAACAAAAACCCTAAGCAAAACAAAATGCACATTCAGAGAGAAAAAAATTCCCTTATTAGTCTTTGTTTTAGTCAAAAATCAGGTAATTCTTTTTTCTTTTATTGTTTTTATTATGCTATACATTTTTCTTGGCCTCTCTCCCTTCCTCCCCTCTTCCCTTCTACCCTCTCCAATGACCTCCACACTCCCAATTTACTCAGGAGATCTTGTCTTTTTCTCCTTCTTATTTAGATCCATGTAGGTCTCTCTCTTAGGGTCTTCTTTGCTGTCTAGGTTCTCTGAGGTTGTGGACTGTAGGCTGATTTTTCTTTGTTTTATGTCTAAAAGTCACTTATGAGTGAGTACATATTATATTTGTTTTTCTGGGTCTGGGTTACTTCACTCAATGTGATGTTTTCCAGATCCATCCATTTGCCTACAAATTTCAAGATGTCATTATGATGATGATGATGATGATGATGATGATGATGATGTTGCTGTGTAGTAGTACATTGTGTAAATGTACCACATTTTCCTTATCCATTTTTTAGTCGAGGGGTATTTAGGTTGTTTCTAGGTTCTGGCTATGACAAATAATGCTGCTATAAACATAGTTGAGCACATGTACTTGTGGTACAATTGAGCATCCTTTGGGAATATACCTAAAAGTGGTATTGCTGGTTCTTGAGGTTGGTTGTTTCCTAATTTTATGAGAAATTGCCACATTGACATCTAAAGGGGCAAACTGTACCAGTTTCCACTACCACCAGCAATGGAGGAGTGTTCCTTTTACCCCACATCCTCTCCAACAGCGTGTTTGATCTTGACCATTCTTATAGGAGTAAGATGGAATCTCAGAGTTGTTTTGATTTGCATTTCTCTGATGGCTAAGGATGTTGAACATTTCCTTAAGTGTTTTTCAGCCATTTGAGATTTGTATGTTGATAGATCTCTGTTTAGGTCTATACCCCATTTTTATTGGAGTATTTGTTCTTTTGATGATCAATTTCTTGAGTTCTTTGTATATTTTGGAGGTCAGTCCTCTGTCTGATGTGGGGTTTGTGAAAATCTTTTCCCATTCTGTAGGCTGCCATTTTGTCTTGTTGACTATGTTTTTTGCTTTACAGAAGCTTCTAGGTTTCAGCAGGTCTCCCATTTATTGTTTCTCTCAGTGTCTGTTACTGGAGTCATACTTAGGAAGTGGTCTCCTGTGCCAGTGCGTTCAAGTGTACTTCCCATTTTCTCTCATCTATGAGGTTCAGTGTGGTTGGTTTTATGTTGAGGTCTTTGATCCACTTGGACTTTAGTTTTGTGTGGTGATAGATATGGATCTATTTGCATTATTTTATATGTTGATAGTTATGTCAGAACCAATTGTTAAATATGTTATCTTTTAAATTTCATTTTATACTTTTAGCTTCTATGTCAAAAAATCGGGTTTCTAAGTGTGTAGATTGATATCTGGGTGTTTGATTTGATTCCATGGGTTCTCCTGTCTGTTTTTATGCCTATCCCAGGCTATTTTCATTACTGTAATTCTATAGTAGAGTTTGAAGTCAGGGATGGTGATGTCTCCAAAATTTCTTTATTGTACAGAATTGCTTTGGCTATCCATGTTTTTCTGTTTTTACATATGAATTTGAGCATTGTTCTTTTGAGGTTTGTGAAGAATTTTGCTGCGATTTTGATCAGCATTACATTGTTTTTCTGTTTTGATGATTTTATCAAAGACTCAACTGTCTCATTGATCTTTGTATTTTTTTCTTTCTCTATATTTTGTTGATTTCAGCTCTCAATTTGATTATTTTTCTGCTGTCTAATCACCATTGGAAGTGCTTGCTTATTTTTTTTTTCTAGAGCTTTCAGGCAACTCACTAGAGTGGGATTTTTTTTCCGGCTTCTTTATATAGGCATTTTGGTATAAACTTTCCTCTTAACACTGCTTTCATTGTGTCCCATATGTATGGGTATGTTGTATGGTCATTTTTGGTGAATTTTAGGAAGTCTTTAATTTCTTTCTTTATTTCTTCCCCGATCCATTGGTGATTTAGGTGAGCACTGTTAAATTTCAATGTGTTTATGAGCTTTCTGAAATTAGTGGTGCTGTTGAATTCTAACTTTAAGCCATGGTGATCTGATAAGATACTTGGGGTTATTCCAGTTTTTTTTTTTTTTTTTTTTTGTATCTGTTGAGGTTTGCTTTCTTACCAAGTTTGTGGTTTTATATGGTGCTTCATTACTTTTATATGTGTGTGTTTTATGTGTTTGTGTTCACGTGTGCATGGTTGTACATATTTTCAGGTACCTTTTCACTTGTATATACCTGCCTGTGGAGACCTGAAGTTTACAACATGTGTCTTTTTAATTATCCTCCACATTTTTTTTTTTTATTGAAGCAGAGTATTCCATTTAGGCTGGAGCTCATCAATTCCAGCTAGTCTACTTAGCCATCCTCTCCCTGGAGCCCCTGCTTCTGTCTCCCCAGTGCTGGGATTACAGAGACCTGCCATTTCTTTCCAGGTCTTATAGAGGTTTCGGTAATCTGAACTCCAGTGTTTATGCTTGAACAGCGAATACTTCAATCAATGAGACATTTCCCCTGTGTACATATGGTGTTATAACAAGAATAAGAAAAGGATATATAATTTGCAAACATTTGCAGTATCATAATGTTTATTTATTCAATGGAAAAACTACATATGTGCTTTTTATGACTGCAGAAAAAAAAAACCTTTGATTGGTGGGGCATTGCAGAAGTCATAGTCATTTTAGCTGGAAGCATTTTCCCCAGGAAGGAACATGAGGACTGAGATTTAATTTTAGCAAAAGAGGACAGAGTTTGAAGATCTTAAGACTAAGATAGACGTCTTTTGATATTTCCTCTGAGATTAAGATTCTGCGAGTTTTCACACACTCAGAAATTCATATTCTAAAATATCTTAGTCTAATCACTTCCCTCTATTTTTTCCTCTCTACTGCATGTGTTAGGGGCTTAGCTATGCAGAATTAAGGGGAAAAACACACGGATGTAGGTGCTTACTCCTAGGATGTAGAATGCTAATAAGTATGTACTTTTAGTTCTCAATGAAAAAGACTTTAATAAATCAAAAAGGTTACAACTTTTCTGAACTCACAACGGAGTCCAGGACTCAGGGCAACTGCAAAATCTGGCATACATTAGGGAGCAAACTCTTCCAAGGAAAGGAAAGTTATGAGAACTGATTGCTTATGGCTGGACAGACGAGAAAGAGGTGTCACTCTGATAGGAAAATGTGCACCCATGTTTAGGCACAATATTGCTTGTCTCACCCTCTACACTTCTAGATAAAATGTCTGACATTTAGCCAAAAATTACAAAACATAAGGAAAAATATACTTACTCTATGAGACAAATTTTCCCATATATTGGAATAATTAAGGAAATAATTCTAAAATATGCTTTACATTTTAAAATCACTTGGATTAATAGAAAAGTTGCAAAGAAAACACAAACTCAGGAACCTTTGTTTGTGCCTACTGTTCATTGGAATTCATGACTATTCTTGTCACTACTAACAAATGCAGCATTGATACATGTCTATTAACTAATGCTGATATTTATTTAGATTCCTCTCCCTTTTACATTTTTCTTATTATTTATTGGATTTTTTTAAAAAAAATATCAATCCAAATTCCCATTTTCTCTCTTCCTGCCATCTCCTCCACATACCCTCCCACCCCACCCCACTCTAATCCTAAGAAAGGGTAAGGTACTTTGCTTTGTGGGAGGTCCAAGGCCCTCCCCACTACATCTAGGCTGAGCAAGGTATACATCCAAAAAGAATATGGCCCCTCAGTCTGGCTCAGCCATACAACTGTCAACCACATTCAGAGGGACTAGTTTGGTCCTATGCTTGTTTCCTCCCAGTACAGATGGAGTTGGTGAGCTCCCATTAGCTCAGGGTTTCAGTGGATGAATCCTTCATGGTCTTGACCTCTTTGCTCACATTCTCATTCCTTCTACTCTTCAGCTGGCCCTTGGAAGCTCAGTCCAGTGCTCCAGTGTGGGTCTCTGCCTCTGTTTTCATCTGTTGTTTAACGAAGGTTCTATGGTGATATTTAAGATAATCATCAGTCTGACTACTGGTCAAGGCAGTTTGGGCACCCTCTTCTCTATTGCTTAGGGTCTTATCTGGGGTCATCCTTGTGGATTCCTGGGAATTTCTCTAGTGCCAGGTTTCTTGCTAACCCCATAATGGTTCCCTCAATCAAGATATCTTTCCTTGCTCTCGTATTTGTCCTTCTTCCATCTTGACTATCCCATTCCCTCAAGTTCTCCACAATCCTTCTCTTTTCCCTCTCCTCTTCCAAAAAGAGAAAACCAGGAGAGAAGACCAAAAGAGCAAACCAGGAGAGAAGACCAAAAGAGCAGGTGTATAGAGACCTCTCCCCTTTTCTTAGTCTGTTCCCTAGGTTCCTATTCAAACCATCATACTGTGCATGTTCAGCATGCTTCTGTTCCTATCTCAGTCTGTGATGGTTTTACAGCCATTTCATAAGTTAGAAAACTTTGAAGGGTCAGGTTTCTGGTAGAATGTTCTTCTGGTTTGGATTCTTTGATATTCTTGTTATGAGTAGATTGAATTTCAGGATGAAAATGGCAGAGGTAGGGTATCATTCTTACATTTTTGAAAATGGCATATACTGACAAATTTGTAGCACCCTGATGAACCTAAGCCTGGTTAACTTCCTGGGTAATGCTACCAGTTTCTTTACCATGGATTTCATATTTTCTTCATGCTTCATAATATACGCTCTAGAACAGTGGTTCTCAACCTTCCTAATGCTGTGATTCTTTAGCACAGTTCCTCATGTTGTAGTGACCCCCCCAACCATTAGAATTTTTGATACCTCATAATTATAATTTTGCTACCATTATAGGTTGTAATGTAAATATCTGATATATAGGGTATCTGATATTTGAATCCCAAAAGAGTCATGACTCACAAGTTGAGAATGGCTTTTCCACCATTGTCACTAACTACTTCCTTAGCAAAGGAGTGGGGAGTTAAGCTTCCTTTCCTGGAAAGGGAATATTTAAATATCTTTTCCTTTTTTTCTTACTTGTTTCTGTTACAACATAACTAAAATGAACGAATCTTTGTTTCTGTTCTCTTAGAAGAAGAGAATTTTGAGCAGATTCCACAAAGGGATTCTGTCCAAAGAACGTTGTCTAGAGAGAATGAGTGAAGACTACTGTGTAGAACAAGGGGACATGGCCAGATGAGGACATGGCTCTCAACTGATGACAATAGGTTCCTGCTCTGAGCAGGAATTGCACCACGGAGTTAGCTTCATCCAAAGGGACTGGGCTTGTAAATACCTTGGTATAATCATCATTGTTTGTAGATAGCAAATGATGTGGGCTGAGAATAATCTTGCACTTGAAATTGTTTATTGGAAAATTTCTCAAGGAAGGGGACATCTATGAGCTGTTGATGACAACATCTGGAGAGTAAATGTACTGACTTGGCAAAGTGGCTCAAGGAGGGGAATCAAGTCTATTTACTACAGGTCACACTCTCTTCTCCTTTGCCATTAAATTTAAACAACAGCAGGGTGGTAGTATAAGTTGCGCTATCAAGCTTTCCATTATGCCATATGTTCGTGTCACAGCCTTGAAATTAGTAGAGTTTAGAATCTTGATTATAGTAAGTTCCAAAGCAGTCATATTTGATGGTCTTCGTCTTCTTTATATTTTTCCATGGCTTATATATTGTTTTATAATTTTCATGATTTATTTTCATAAACCCTTTAGGTCTATAAATCTGCCTGTGGTTAATGTACAGTAGTGACAGATACGTGAAGTACATGGGTGTCTAAACAACAGGCCATGTATTTGTATGAGAAAGTCATGGGAAGTTTCGACTTATTTTAGCCTATACCCCTTATGTCCCATTTCATACGACCCTTTTCTGGAGGGCAGAAATCTAATCAAGACATTGCCCAGGCACATAGAGCAGGTGTAAATCTGCGTGAGTCTGTGTGACTCAGGATAAGCACAAAGGAGTACTCACCAGAGATACAGAAGCAGTGAGAAAGTGGAATGACATGAGGCAATAATGTCAAGACAGAGGAATTAGATGCTCCTGCACAGGTGCCATGTGAACTCTGCTCTCTGGCCCCTAACATCATGAATGTGGAATGGCAGGCATGGCTGCCATAGCAACCTGAGATGCAGGTATTCATTTTTTTTTTTTTTTTTTTTTGGATACATTGCCACTGTCTGGTCTAGTCACCTAGCATTCCCTGACACCAATATGCTATCGAAAGTATTGTTTCAGTTCCTCCTGCACCAAACCAGGGAGGAAGAATTTGATTTCCTGTGACTAAGAATAGTGACCTCGACAATAAAAGTATCAGTTTAAACCACTACCGAGATTATTTCCTAAATAAAATCTCAATGATATAGACATACTCTGCTACATTTTAAGTTCTGATCCTGATCTGTAGGAAGAAAATGACTATCCTATCAATTATCTGGGTTAGTCAGATTGAGAAAACCTTGTTCTACTGAAAACGAAGCTGAAGAAAATGAGAATGGGATCCATTGCAAAATGGACCCATTGCAGGGAAGCTTCTATTTAACCTCAATCCATGTGATTTAAAGTTCATGTCATGAAAATTCATTGAGTGTGAGGAGGGCAGAAAATGATACTATATAAAATCTATCTCAAAGTTGTTTTGATTTGCATTTCCCTGATAGCTAGGGAGGTTGAGCATGACCTTAAGTGTCTTTTGGCCATTTGAACTTCTTCTGTTGAGAATTCTCTGTTCAGTTCAGCGCCCCATTTTTTAATTGGGTTAATTGGCATTTTACCGTCTAGTCTCTTGAGTTCCTTATATATTTTAGAGATCAGACCTTTGTCAGTTGCAGGGTTGGTGAAGATCTTTTCCCAGTCAGTAGGCTGCCTTTGTGTCTTAGTGACAATGTCCTTTGCTTTACAGAAGCTGCTCAGCTTCAGGAGGTCCCATTTATTCAATGTTGCCCTTAATGTCTGTGCAGCTGGGGTTATGTGTAGGAAACGGTTCCCTGTGCCCATGACAGAACTAACAGGAGATCACCAACTCCAGTTGGAATGGGACTGATGGAACATGCGACCAAACCCGTCTCTCTGAATGTGGCCAACAGTGGGGGCTGACTGAGAAGCAAAGGACAATGGCGCTGGGCTCTGATTCTTCTGCATGGACGGGCTCTGTGGGAGCCTTCTCAGCTTGGTTGATCACCTTCCTGGACCTGGGGGGAGTTGGGAGGACCTTGGTCTTAGCATAGAGTAGGGAACCCTGATGGCTCCTTGGCCTTGAGAGGGAGGGAGGGGGAGTATAGGTGGAGGGGAGGGGAGGGAAGGGGGAAAAGGAGGGGAGGAAAGGGGGAGGAGGAGGGGAGGGAAGGGGGAGGAGGAGGGGAGGAGATGGAAATTTTTAAATATAAAAAAATAAACCATAAAAAAAAAGAATAAACCTTCTTTAAAAATTAAAAAAAAAAATCTATCAAGGGTTATTAAGCATCAGAACAAGCTACCCTACAGAGGTACTGCTTTTCTGGCTTTTAGTTGTTGTTGAGATGCTCATTATTGTAACAAAGGTGGTAGACCAATCTGTCTGAGTAACAAACATTACTCCCAGCATCCTAAGCCTGGGCCCAAAAGTCTTACTGTGCTATATATACTGACATCTCATGCTATCCATCTTGGACTTGCTTGTTATAGGATATGGAATTCTCCACTCACAGCTACTTGTGTGCCCAGATGTAGCCTTCATAACACGTAATGGAGAGCAGAGTGAGAGAATGAGTGGACAGAGTAAAAGCTGAGGAAACTGATGTGACCCAAGTTCAACAGGTAATAGCATGGAGCAATTGTCAGTACAACCAGACGGCTTCAAGTGAGCTGACCAAACGTTGCCCTTCCCCAAGCGTAACTGACCAAACACGAACCTAGTTTTGGTGTGTGTTACCTTTTTATTTGATTGTGAATTTTAAAAATTTCCCCTTTCTCTTTTTAAGACCCTCTCACTTCTTTTTCTGGACTCTGCTTTGATATAAACCCTGAACTTGACTGAAGAACCCTTGAACCATCCATTTTCTGGATAAATCTTGGATTGTTGCATTTAGGGAAGAGCAGGGAGGAAGCTGATTTCTGGATTTACACCAGGAGACCACCTTCTTTCCAAGTTCTTGAAATGAACCTCATTCAAACCCTCAAGTACTGACAACACTGATCGGCCAGCATCCTCAAAATAACTACCTACACAGCCTATCTTTAGCCTTAAGAGTGAAAGCTTGTGAAATGGATCTTTCTTCTCATTTTAAACTCAAATCTCCCGAAAAGATGTGATTATTCTCAGTCATTTTGACTACCTTGGCTGTAATTCAGTTCCATCTAACATAGTTTTAAAATAGACACTCATTTACTTATTTATTTTGAAAAAGAATCCAACATTTAAGTTAAAATGTAAAGAAAAAGAATGGATTCATAAAGAATTTCTACTTTCCAATGAACGGGTGACCTGCCATTTTTATATACGTATTATCAAAAATATCAACTTAGGGGAACTTGGCATTGGAATTGTTTCTCAAATCTTTGCCATTAAAGGTAGTCAATTCACACTTAGAATCAATTTTGAAAAGTTTTACTAAAATAGAAGAAACTGTTTCACAGATATACTGTCCTGAGAGTTGGGGGCTTGGCCAGTGGATGGTAAACAAGTCCCATGTTCTAGGCGCAATTTCATGTAGAAAGTCCACGATATATTTCTCCTCCTGTTTGGAAGCTTCTGTCTTTATTCTGAGTCCCTGAAATGTGTTATACCTTACTGATATAGTCTTCTAGTGTCTAGGAGAGAAAGGTCCCTTTGCCTCTCTTTCTTAGTGTACATTTCTGAAACAAAAGCAATACTGAAAATATTTCAAAATGGTTTACAGTTGCAATTATACTATAAATATTTTATTGCTAAAATGCTTTTGATACCATCTTCTTTGATAATATCATGCTGATATCTATCTATCTATCTATCTATCTATCTATCTATCTATCTATCTATCTATCATCTGTCTGTCTGTCTGTCTATCTATCTACCATCTCCCCCCCACGCATACACACACTCACACATGCATGCATACATGCATGCATGCACACATACACCATGCACTCACTGTGCATGCATGCACATGGACCTCTGGCTACTTTGCTAAATTACCTCTAGCAGAAAGTAGAGGGGGTTCTCGCCTGGTGGTGCATTGTGGAGCCCTCCATAGAGGAGGGCATTGAAGTGCAGGCTGTTTCCTGTTTTTTAGAATATGAGAGGCTCTGCTGCTTTTCCATTCCTTATAAGAGAGAGGCAGCTATCCTCCAAGCATTGTCTACTGTAGATTTGCTGGGAAATACTCAAGTCCCGGCCCAGGGCTTCTCAAAAGCAAAAATGGCCAAAGATGTTCTCATAGGTCTACCCTGAGTATCATCGTCATTATACACAACTCGTTTTTGTAAGAGAACACATGCTGATCTGAACACTGCCATCTATCTTTGCATTCCCAGTAGAGTACAGTAAATTAACACTACGATAAGTCATAATATTACATCATATTTATTTAATCCTAAATTCCCAAATTCAGTCTTGTAACTCATCATCTTATTGACATCATTTAACATTAATTTAATTTCTTGTGTAGAGAAAACCATTACAAAGGCACAATTTCAAAGAGTAGAATTTTATAATGGACCAAATCTCTCATTGATATCACATTGATGTGTAGTAGAAAGAGGAATAATTTTGAAGGGCAAAAGACTGGTAGATTTGGCATTCGTGCCTTAGCAGGAACAGTGCTAGGCCAGAAAGCCAATTCATTTAGAAAGGGAATACTGGATAGGAAAGGTAAATGACAGGGAACGTGAGGAGTACATTTTCTATGCATAGAGACAGCCTATGCAAACATCCTGCACAAGGATATTGACATTCATAAAACAGTGACGAGATATGCCTCATGCAAACACTCATGTTTACATTGTAGATTATTGGAAGTTAAGACTTGGCAGGTGTTTCTGAGGCTGAAGATGGAATCTCTTGACTACTAGATTCAGAAAGGAGCCAAAAGGCAAATTGGAAGTTACTGTACTTGTATGTTCTGCCTGTGAGGAATGTGGGTAAAGGGGAAAGACTTTTCTCTCGCAAATAACATCTGAGTATATCTAATTATGAATAGACTCCATGACAGATGTTATTAGGAATTCGTAATTGTTTCCACTCTCCACATTGTTACAATTCACCAAGATCATGGGGTCCTGTACATACTAATTGATGTATATATATAGTGTATGTTTTTTCAGGTGCCATCCTGCAGGGCTCACAGTGTTTTTCCTAACTTCATGGATGCTACCACTTGGCTTCTGAACCTGGACACATAACCTTCATAATTCCAGTATTCAAAATGCACTCACTGCTAAGTATAGTGAGCCTATAACGTAAGATACAATATTGACAATTGAACAACAGAAGCACATTAGCCCCTTGGTAACTAAAACTCTCAGAATAAATTCTTTGTTCTTGGATACAGTCTCTCTATGATTTTTCTACGGCATTTCTCTTTTTGTCTTTTCTTTTTTTCTGGATTGAAACACTCTGCTCCCCGAAAAAGCATCCCTTCCTCTCCCATCCATTTTCTTTGGTTTTAGGGTGAGACTGAATCATCAGTGTCACTTTTGAAGGTCTGTTTTCTGCTGTAGGTTGGTTGGGTGATCTTGACTTGTCCTTCCAGCTCAAAATGAGATAATGTATGTAAAATCTCCTTGGGTGGAACTGGTGGGTATCACAAATATGTAGGACAAGCATCATTTCTGTTTCTATTTTTTTTCTCAGACTTCCTCCTCCCTTCAGCTGCTTTTAACAATCCAACCTCATATATATCATGGATAAGTTTTCCACTGCACTTTATTCAAAGGAAGATAGTGAGAATACTAAAAATATTCCCCAGTTCCTGGAATAGCATCTCTGTGTGTGATAGTGGAGACAAGTGGGCTCTTTTGCTTTTTCTCTATTTATATTCATGTAAAGAGAACAGTTCTTATTTCTCCCAGCTATCTGATATTTTGGAACATGCAAGGACCCTTCTGGATATAGAAACAAATAACAAAGGTATAATCCAAGTTTCACTGGCTCTTGCTCAATGCATTCTGAAAGGATCCCAAATTCTTACAGCCCAACTCCCTAAAAGCTCACAAACCCTTCCTAAGAGGCTGTAGTCACAGTGTAAGCATTTACTCTGTTCAGTATCTCTGCAGGTAAGACTCTGCCCAGCAGATATCACCAAATCCACCAGTGTCCATCCCACCTTCTGTTGCAGTTGAACCACGGTAGTCCTGGAGGTATCCAGATTACTTGGAACACTTCCTTCTTCAAGAGGGACAACATTTTTTTCTCTCTTACTCATGCAATATCAATGATGTTGTGGGACAATGCCAAGTGGCCATTTTGGAAGTTGTCTGTAAGGGTTTCTTACATTCATGCTCTCATTTCAAATTTTATTCACCATGGAAGACATATCAGAGTGACAGACTCAAGAGAGAGAAGATCCATTTCTTTCCAGACACCGAGCTTTGCTTTCACAGCCAAGCATGAGTTACCCATGTCTCTTACTCCATAGGATGGATTGCTTTCAGGAGTAGTTTCAGTCTTCTAAAGAAAGAGCCAGAAGTTCACATCACCGAATGTGTCCACCATGTATCAAAGAAAAGTGGGAAAGTTATGTTCTCTACCTTGGCACCAGAAGGCTGGAGGACATGTGGCTGTGCTTAGGAGAAATACATTGAAAGTGCCAGGGATAGAGAGATTCCAAGGCATACAGGGCCCAAAGTGAGTTGTTACTGAGATATTTGGTTCCTAGTGAGTCAATATGAAAAGCAAAGCGATGAAAAGAAAAATATGGGGAAGACAGACCAGACCCTGTGAAGGAAAAGGGTATGATATTTATTAAATGGGAAAGTTAAAAAGAATTTCTATAGGACACTGAATGATGTCTTGTTTGTGATTTCAGTACTGTTCACTCTGTGGTTCCTGTATTCTTACTGATTTGGGGAGGACTTTGGATTGTTAGAAGCATAGAACTATAGAGTACAGAAACTATCAGCAGGCATCTCTCAGGCATTGCAAAATAAGAGGGCTTCTTAGCTCTGTGTTATACAGAGCAATTCATCAACAAATGAAAATAACTAATTACAAACTAATACAGGAAGTTCTCTGTGTGCTCACTCTAAGCTACAGTACAACTTAAGCAAGAATCAAGGCAATAAAAATTATGAGTTGTTAACCAACTGAAACTGGTGATATTTAGGATATCAACGTTGATATTAAGGATGAGACTACACTGGATAAATGGCTTACTATTCTGGTGAAGAATACAATGTCCTGATCAATTAAACAAAACAAGAATTAAATGGTTAGATCTGTAAAGGAATAAAGGGGTGGTATTTGGAGAGAGGCGAAGGGGAGTATAAATCTCTGCATGAAGGTCCAGAAGCAGTGTAAAAAAATGTTTGGGCAATGGTAAGACATTTTCCTTTTCTAGACTGAAGTTAGAAAGGTAAATTAATGGCTTAGTATGGTGAGCATTAGGTGCACAGACAATAAACTCCTGTCAGGGAGGGGGATTCATATGTGAAGCAGTCAGCAACTGTGAGAATGCTATTGATTATAATATATAGAACATCCCATCTTTAATATTCCAGATATGGAAAAAACTAAGGGTAGACAGGGTAATCAGGAGAAAAACCAAAACCAACCCAGGACTATGAATAGGACAGGAAAGGAGTGAGTCAGGCAAAACAGGTGAGGAGTTACAGACTCGGGCATCTGTGGGCATGGGAGGGAATGCAGCTTGCATGAAAGGCATTTCATTATCAGATAAGGACTGTGCCAAAGCAAAGCCTTCTTACCGTAGAGTCTTCACTGCATTTCAGGCCTCAGGAAGGCTCTGGTCTTCAGAACTGCATTGTCAGTACTTTTTTCAGTGTAGGATTGCTCATCATCAGTGAAGTATAATGAATACAGACTAAGCCATAGATGACAGCTTCGCAGACCCAGAACCAGGATTTCTTATCAAATACGGTGCCGATAAAGGAGACTACTATAGTCAGAAAATAGGAGGTGAAGAAGATGAAGAAGGTAGCAAGAGACTTCAGAACAGTGGACTGAGCTTTCATGCTGGAGTCGTTGGTGTTAAACTCTTTCATCTGCTCCCAGTGCCGGACAAGAGAGACGATGAGTAAGATAATAGAAACCAGGAACACGAGGAAGGGAGCCCCAAATCCAATCATTTTGAGAGGGTTAGAAAAATATTGTTCAAACATTTTAAGTCTTATAATCAAAGAACTGTTTCTCGGTAAATGATCCAGGGTAATTAACTCAATCTGAATGTGATATTTAACAACGGAAGGGATGATTGACAAACAAGAAGCTACCAAAGTACCCAATATCAACCAGGGAACCAATTTCAAAATTTTCCACCTCAGCCAGTGGAAGATGGGGTGGGTGAAGGAAGAGACCTTGACACAGTAGAAGACAGAGAGCAAACTGGTAAGCCAGAATGTCAAAAAGTTCATAAACTCCCAGATGACTGAAATCTTCCAAAATACAAGGACAGGTCTAGAAATGGTGCCAAAGTTGTATAGCATTGATGCCCACTGTAGACAGAAATGGGAGATGCCCAGGCTAATGAGAATCATTTCCACCGGTGACAGTCTTTGAAAGTTCATCCACTCTTTGCACAGCACTGCAACAGTTGTGCCACTTTGAATAAGTATTATCAAGGACTCAAGCACGTACAAGAGGATGGAGAAGGTAGTGACTTGATTTGGCACCATGCTTCTGTGCTGAGGGAGCTTCCTGGACAGCGACTCAGAAGTTCTGTACCAGTTTCCAAATCTGCAACAAGTGTTTCTCACTCGTCTTCTCACTCTCGTGGTATAAGTGAACAAACACCTCCTTATGGATGCAAATTCTCTAAAGTCTCTTTTGACCTGGTCATTTTCCTAGCTACGGGATTTGTCTTGGTTTGCATGTTGGGTTGAGTTTACACAGAGATGCATGAAAATATTATTTGGTTGTGGATTCTTGATCCAAAGAGGATTTGATTGTGTTCATAAAGAGAAATCTATTACATACCCATGCTGTGTTTTTTTTTCTCTTTTCCACTTTATCTGCTCAAGGTACTTTTGATTGTCTTTCCATCTTCTTTAAATGATGTCTTTAAAATTTATGAATGTAAAACTTGAGCAGGAGAAAAGATGAATCCTTCATTGTGCATTGATGTCCTGGGTAAGGTTTTCATTTGGTCAAAAGCCATGTTAGTGCAAGCCTCAGAGTCTCTGTCTTTCCAGCACCTTCAACAGCTGGGGATGTGAAAACTAACAACAAAATGTGAGGAGAAACAAAAAGGGTACCTGAAATCTTTGCAAATCCCACCCATAGTTACTAGAAGTTAGGGCCTTTCAGTGTCCCCATCTGTTGAACATCAATCTCAAAATTGTCTGCTGAATGGCCCAACTCAGAGGTGACAAATTGCAGGGAAGCCATCACTCACTCCTCTTTGACCTGCCAATGAAGATGAAGTATTCTTGTTTCTACTCTTCTACTAATTCTAATGCCTTCAGTACATATCTTACATAGTTTTGGAAATTGTTCTTGTTTCATTAATATCACTTGTGTCTCTCCTTTCTTGCCTAGGTCCTTTAGGTCCCTCTTCCCAGATGAACTGGCAAAGAACCATCCCAACACTAGTAAAACATATCCCCTCTAAATGTGTATGGCATTCTTTCACAGTTATACAAGAAGGCTAGAGAAGGAAGACATTTTCCCTTGGTACTAGATAATTCTCCAAAGAGAAGCCAACTATTTAATTAGTGGCTTCAAAAATGATAGCCCAACTCTAGTAATTGGTAGCTAGTGAGAGGAAGAAGTGAAAGTTGTTGGCTCTATGAATTCCAAACAAAAACTTAAATGTTCATTTCATTATTTAAGAATGACAAAGCAGAAGTAGTCTAACAGGAAACGTAGAATTGTTTGACACGAACCTTCAAAGTCCACTGAACTCAGTGGTGCAAAGGAAAACAATAAATTTTCAAAACTTACGCCAGCACATAGAATTAAAATTAGAAAACATCTTCTTTGCATGTTCAATAAAATACAAGAAGTAGGAAATGAAACAATGAAACAGGAGCTTCCAATTAAAAGAGGGATTGATTGAGATATAGCCCCCCCCCCCCATGAGAGGGGAGAGAGTAGGAAGGCTTTTTAGAGAAACATACCACGACAGCAATGACACCTGTTTTATTTACTGGTCTGCTGAGCATTCTCCTTCCTACACACAGTGACCTTAGAAAGACCGTGATGTTGTAAGTCTCTGTCTCAGGGGTTGCTCAGTTTGGGACATCATGTCATAGCCTTCAGGACTGATGATAGCTACAAGAGTTTAACCAGAAATGAATCTCTGTCCAAAGTGGAATTTTATAGCTATCCTTCATCGGAAGCAACACCTGATACTCTGCTCCCTCATAGGGGTTCCTTTATGTGGCTGTGAAGACCACAGTTCCGAGATAATCCCTTTGGAAGAATTTGACTGCGACACAGGATGAGTTGATATTCTCTGGGATTCAAACTTTGAAAACTGGCTCTTCTGTTGTGTGGGCTCGTCTCTTCACTCTCTTCTGTAGTGATACCAGCTCAGGCTTGCTCTCTTTCTCCTTTAGCGCCCATCTGTATCCTTTTCCCACCTCCCTGAGAATTGTTACCCATTATCCAATGCTGACAAGTT
Organism: Arvicola amphibius; assembly: GCF_903992535.2. Classification (NCBI taxonomy): domain Eukaryota; kingdom Metazoa; phylum Chordata; class Mammalia; order Rodentia; family Cricetidae; genus Arvicola; species Arvicola amphibius. The sequence goes on from NC_052048.2 coordinate 171,326,399, forward strand.
GACAGGGCCCAGTGTGCGTGTCTAGGTCTGTGTGTATAGCATTCCTGCCACAACTTACACGTAGAGAGGTCAGAGGGTGACTTGTGGAAATCAAGATTCCCTCTGTTTACCATGATAATTCTGTGCATCAAACCTAGTTGGTCAAGCTTGCAAGCTTGCCTCTACCCATTGAGCTTTCTAGCCTTCCCAAGTTCATGGATGGGAATGCAGGATCTCCAGACTGGATGCTCGTTCCAGTTCTGTCTCCACTTTTTAGACACAGCAAAGACCCACAATCTTGATTCCTAATTGTTTTTACTCTTTCCTTATGAGCAATATAATATTCACAGCTAGGGGTTTTGTATCTGTCACTCCTGGTTTCTCAGGAAAACCTAGTCTCATCTTATGCAACTTAATGTTACTTATTTGTAAGTTTTGTATAACTATTTTGCTCAGTTATGGATTTTACTATTGTTAAACAAGACTCACACAGTCCTAGGCACTAACTCTTTTTTAATCAAAAATTGGTTTTTTTCTTATAATATATTTTGATTATGGTTTCACCTCCCCCAACTCCTCCTAGATCCTCCATACCTCCCACAAACCCACACCCTTTTTTGCTTTCTCTCTTTAGAAAACTAATCTCTTTTTTAATATAAGTGTGCTTGTGTGCACATACTCATTTTGTAAAATATCAAAAGTGGGAGAATTAAAAGGAATTTCAGTTAACAGAAGGCAACCAATATAACCAAAAATATTTTCTTTTTTTTTCTTTTTTTTTTTTTTTTTTTTTTTGGTTTTTCAAGACAGGGTTTCTCTGCGGCTTTGTTAGAACCAAGAATATTTTAAAAGGAACACTTTTTAATCTTCTTATTCCCAAAACAAAGTAGACAATTTTAGTAATAGCAACTTCAGTTGTAATCTATAGGAAAACAGAGAGCTGGAAGGAATGTTAATTATAGTTATACACTCAAAATCAATTTGATCCCATCAATAAGATATTAATTGTTGGATACATGCTGTTTGTTATAGAGAAACTCTTGCATATTTGGGACAAGGGAGATGTTTACAATGGACGAGAAATTGCATAAACAGCCAGCAGCTGAGAAAGAGATCAAGCATGGCACATTCATATGATGCTGTAAAACCACACAGACATTTATTTGCCAAACTAGTTTACTACACATGATTCTTGCTGGCAGAAGTTGCCTCTTACTGTAGAGCTTTTAAATGCCAGACTTAGTTTAATGTCTCCTTTGCATATTCAGCCTGGGCATGAAAATCAATTATGGGGATAGAGCCCAGAAGAGAAGCTTGTTGACGTTCTTTGGGAATATTCCTCTCTGATTATACAGAGATCCTTCTTTTCATTCTGTGTTATTCTAAATTACATGTGATGCTGAGGACAGCTACAGCATTGAGGGGAAATCAGAGGAAGCACATAAACCAATCACATCTGCACACCACACCACACACATACACACACACACACACACAGAGAGAGAGAGAGAGAGAGAGAGAGAGAGAGAGAGAGAGAGAGAGAGAGACAGACAGACAGACACACACACATACACACACACACACACACACACACACACAATGAAAACAATATAAGAACCTAGTTAGCCAAACTGTACTATTACTTAGTTGTTGGGGTTTTTTTTTTTTGTTTTTTGCCCTTTTTTTTCCGTTAGTCTATGAATTATCTTTTATTTTGGATCTTTAATACTGGAATTCATGTCATTGTCTGCTAAATTATTCTTCCCAGCTGTGAGTTTCTATAAAAGTAATTTTGGTCAAGAGAGGGTTAAGAAACACACGCTTCTGTGATGCAGCCATTCCTCTCCTGGTGATTTTTTGTTGTTGTTGGAGTTGGAAAGCTGTTTTCTTTAATTTATTTTACATGTCAATCAAAGTTCCCTCTCCATCCCCTCTTGCTCCCTCCTCCCCCCAACTCACTCCATTCACTCCTCAGAAAGCATAAGGCCTCCCATGCGGCGTCAACAAGGCCTGGCGCATTCGCTTTAATTTGTAGATATTTACATTTAGTAACCTTTGTTAACAGCAGCACTACCTCAGAAGTCATTGTTTTCATGTGGACTTCCAAAGGTTTGCTACTGAAAAGAAGATCTTGAAGTAAGTGAAAGACAAGGAGGTACAAAGACAGCAAGAGGAACAGTCTCCCTTCCCTTCCTAATTCTGCTACCTACCTGCAAGGCCCAAAAGGAGTCAGCTTTCATTTGCTTCCTATCTCATCTTTTAAATAAAACTCCACAGTACTAATTTGTTTAGTCTCCAGCATATTGAGTGGATGCTTTCCTGTAACTCTGGGAGCATGTACACAGTCAACTGGAAAATTGAAAATTATAGGAAGTACAGGACCAAGAATTTAATGCTAACATTACACCTTTCAGTGGACCTAGATAAGGTTTGGTTCAAGAGAGTTAAGGATTGCTTCTATCATCAATAATGAAACAAACACATTTAGGCTACACACCACATGGGCAGAAACCCAGTTTATAAAGTCAAGATTCCAGAGATTAAGTTTTCCAGTTTCTTTTTTATTGTTTTTATTGAGCTGTATATTTTTCTCTGCTTCCCTCTCTTTCTCTCCTTCCCCTTTTAACCTCTCCCATGATCCCTACGTTCCCAATTTACTCGTTTCTTCTTTAAAAGATTAAACTTTAGGCTTAATCAGAGGATTCATATAAGCAATTTTGCTGGGATCAAAGGATTACACTCTCTTCTTTTATCCTGTTTGATAGAGTAGTAGTATGAGCAAAAACAATTTAACAGGTCATGGTCCAAGTCACATTTGAGAAAATTTTCTCCATGAAGATCAATTGTGTAGGTTGTAACTATAATCACTTATTCATTTAGCAAATATTTACTATGATTCTATTAAAAGTCAGACTATCATAATGAAGGCCTGGGAATAAAGAAGGGATCTGTTCACACTAAGCAAGGGATGCCTACTTTAAACATCATCTTAGAGAAATATGTGGTAGCTGAATACGCATATCCGGCATTCAAGGATAAAGTTTGGATTTCTGTATAAATTTAGGACTATGAGGCACTTATAGATGTTACCTAAAATTTGCAGCTCCATGAGTAAAGGATGAGTATGAAGAAGCTCTGAGGACTAAGTACAGCGATACTCCAATCCGTAGAGGTCACACTGAGGAGGAACCAGCAAAGGAGATCAGAAAAGCAGGTAGCAGAAAGGCCAAACTGAAGAAAGTGTTTCAGAGACGTCATAGGTATCAGGTGTATCCAATGATTGACCAATACACTCTGGTAGTCACTAAAAATTAACTTTTAGATTTTAGCAATGTAGAGTTTGTTGGTAAGCATGAATTACAGATTTAGACTTTCTTTTAAAGTTTTTAAAGTTTTGGAGTCTTACTCACTCACTACATTTAAAATTGTATTTGTAAATAGACTCTTTGAAAATAATATTAAGTTAAAATAAATCAATTTGATTAAGCCCTGAATCAATATGACTAATATCCTCACAAAAAGGAAAAATCCAGACATAGACACACTCCTGTAGAGAAACTAGATCCAAGAAAATGGCTCTCAGGGAGAAGAAGGTCTCAAGAATGCCATTTTGTTTATGCTTTATCTTGTACTTCCAACCCTCAGCACTGAGAAGAATAAATTTCTGTTGTTTAATCCACATAATTTATGGCACTTTGTTGGGTCAGTCCTAACAAACTAACATGGCATGTTAAAAACTGTCTTAGAAGAGCTGTCAGAAATAATGACAAGCATAATACATTGAAAGTCCCATAAGAAAAAAGTTGAAGGGGAGACAGGTACAAGGACACAGATATATTAATTACTTCCCGAAAGGGGAGGGAGTCATTTTTAAACATGTAAATAAAAGCAGATTTGATAAAAAATGGGGATAATCTCGATGGGGGGCAGTTAAAGGCTAAGGTTAAGTCTGAGACAGAACTACTTTGAGTACCTTGTAATAAGACCTTTATCTTATAGAGTAGAAGAGTCTCTCAGCAGCAAAAGGGAGATTTGATGACTAGCCAAGCAGAGACACTGAGTATTTCTATGCTACCCAATGAAATTTTGTAAAGTCGTGACTGTGGTTGGATAACTTTTGATAATCAGTCACAGTTGAAAGGCAGCTGAGTGTCTGCTCCCGTGATTTTGCCTACATAGACCCTGTGAGCACACAGAGCTTTCTGAGTTACCCAACCATATCCTGTAACACACAAAGTACTTCCTATGCTAGAAGATAGTGATGTGTTTACCTTGTAAAACAACCAACGTAGCCCTCTTGAGGGGTACGACCTTCTCTTAGATGGGCTGATGACATCAGTCGTATCCCAGCAGGTTCTACCTGAGGACATGTTGGGCTTTATGAAGGAGGGAAAAGATAAAACAGGAACTGCATGGATTGACTATATAAAATAATAAGTAAATTAAATCTGTGAACAAAAGGACTAATAAACTTGAACAAGGAGCAATAAAAACTATCTGAGACAAAGCCCAAAGTGAATGAAAACTTCAATATAAAAGGATATAGATGAGCTGTGGCTTCAAGTAAGTAATATATGTATAATTAGAATCCCCAAAAAAGATGAGAAGAAGGGAGAGACAGAAAATACCTTTAAGATCTTTTAAAATTGTATGTTCATTAAATAAGTGTGTATAAACTGTGCTAAACTGACAAGGGAATATAATTTAGTGCTCTAGGGATCCAGAAATCTTAGGCCTTGAAAAGACAAGGCAAATTCTAAGAGTATATTTCTAAGTACAAGAAGCTAATTTGAAAGACCATACACTATGTAATCCAACTGAGTGACACCATGGAAAAGGATAGCTATGGAAATAGGAAAAGAATTATTAGTGGTCATGAGGGACTAGCAGAGCATAGAGCACTATTTGTGGTAGAAAAACCGTATGATACAATATTGGATGATAAATGTTATTATACATTGTCAAAACCCAGAGAATGTATAACATTATTTGAATGTAATGCAATATATGGACTTAGGGGCACCAAGGTGTGACAGATAATATTAATCAAGTGTGACAATACTTCACTGAGACGGATGCTACTGACAATGACAGCTGCATCTCGGAAATACAAGCATTCTAGATAATTTCTGTTTTTTTTTCTGTTTTATCTTTTATCTTTTTTAATATGGTTTTTTTATATTCAAAAATTTCCCTCCCCTCCCTTCCACCAATCCCCCCTCCCTCTCTCTCCAGGCCAAGGAGTCATCGGGGTTCCCTACTCTATGTTAAGACCAAGGTCCTCCCAACTCCCCCCAGGTCCAGGAAGGTGATCAACCAAGCTGAGAAGGCTCCCACAGAGCCCGTCCATGCAGAAGAATCATAGCCCAGCGCCATTGTCCTTGGCTTCTCAATCAGCCTCCACCGTCGGCCACATTCAGGGAGTACGGTTTGGTCTCATGATCCATCAGTCCCATTCCAACTGGAGTTGGTGATCTCCCATTAGTTCTGTCCCACCGTCTCCATGAGTGAACGCACCCCTCACGGTCCTGACTTTCTTGCTCATGTTCTCTCTCCTTCTGCTCCTCATCAGGACCTTGGGAGCTCAGTCTGGTGCTCCAATGTGGGGCTCAGTCATTTTCTTCATCTATCGCCAGGTGGAGGTTCTATGGTGAGATGCAAGAAATTCATCAGTATGGCTATAGGAACTGGCCTTTCAGGCTCCCTCTCCTCAGCTGCCCAAGGAACTAGCTGGAGGCTTCTCCCTGGAAACCCGGGAACCCTTCTAGAGTCAAGTCTCTTGACAACCCTCAGATGGCTCCTTTAATTAAGATATATGCTTCCCTGCTTCCATATCCACCCTTCCTGTATCCCAAGCATCCCATTCCTCTGAGCTGCCCCCATTCTCCCCTTCACGCTTTTCTCTCCCCATCTTCCCTTGGCCCCGTCTCGCCCCACCCTCAAGTTCCCAATTTTTGCCCGGCGATCGTGTCTACTTCCAATATCCAGGAGGATTACTATATGTTTTACTTTGGGTTCACCTTCTTCTAAAACTGTTCTAACTAACCAAAATGTATTTGTTCATTTTATGTGTTTGTGTGATATGTGTAAATGCATGTGGTATGTGTGTACATGTCTTTTGATGTGCACATTTATGTGTATGTTTGTGGAGGTCAGAGGTCCATATTGGCTGTCACTATAGCTTTTCCTCCTACTCTTTGAGATAGGATCTCTTCACTGAACACTGAGAAGTTGATTTGCTAGAGTGTGTGGCCAGTGAGATCCAGTGGCTGTCTTGTTTGTGTACCACTCCCTCAAATGCTGGGATTACAGACATTCACCAGTATTTCTTACATTATAAAAAATGTTTATTTTTTTTAAGTGTATAGGTGTTTTACTTACATGAATTCCTGTGAATCATGTGTGTCCAGAAGAGGGTGTTCGATCCCCTGGAACTTGAATTACAGACAGATGTGGGGTGCCACAGATGTGGGAATTGAAATTGAGTCCTCTGGAAGAACAGCAAGTGCCCTTAACCACTAAGCCTACTCTCTAGCCCCTACACCTGACTTTTAAGTAGGTGGTGGGTAACTGATGTTAGGTCTTTACACTTGCACACAAACATTTTAGCACATTACTGATTGGCCACATCTCCAGCCCTCCGAAATATTTTTAAAATGAGAGTTAGATTAATCCTGAATATTAAAAAAAATCAGAAATATTTTCCAAATGCTGTGAAATTTATAAATCCATGGATTTAGAAGTGGGCTAAGTGATTGATTACCCTCTTAGTACCAGTGAAGAAGCCGACTACCGTTCTTGCAGGACATGCTGGAGCCTGACTTTTTCTTCTCTAAAATATCCATGTTCCAAATGGATATAGGAATATGATGCAGAGTTACAAAAGTCATTGATAAACTGATTTTGACAGGAATATAGAATTCTAAAAAAATGAGTATGAATGTAATGAAAGGAATATAGCAGTATCAAAAAATCTAAAAATCTGAAATAATCTTTCCAATATTTGGGGAGTCCAAGTATAAGAATATTTCTTTTCTGTGCAAAGGTATTATCAGAAAATATGCAACATAAAACAGTAAAAATGTGATTTTCAATTAATTAACAAAACCACAACTTAAAATCTGACAAAATACATTCTCAACTTTAGTTTGTATGTAGATAAAATATTGAGCAAGTATTATAGTGGCAAAGAGACAATGAGCAAGTAGAAAATTATAGATTTAAAAACACTATATTAAGTAAATAACATATTTTTACTATGACTCAGTGTCTCATAAATATTCATTGATTTTTATATCCCTTCTTATTTTCATATAGATATATGCTTGCAATTTCATCTCTTCTACCTTTCTTTAATATATTTTAGGAGAAATATATTAAGTGCAAAAGGCTGAAATTAATTCAATTATTCTTATACAGATGTGATACCATGGCATTTGTACATCACACAGTGTAGCACTTTTAATATCTTCTCCCAGGTTTTCATGATGTGGCTGTAAGTTCAACATGATTCATTGCTTATTTGTCTGCTCTGTGCTAAATAGACAGGAAAAAGTTCACTCTTTAATATGAAGAATAAGGTGGTATGGACAGACAGGTTAGTTAGCCACACCGTGTTTTGTAAAAATGAAATCTTTATTCACATACTAACAGTCTTAGGATTTTTATTGCTGTGAAGAGATGCCATGACCAAAGCAACTCTTATAAAGGAAAACATTTAACTGGGGCTGGCTTACAGTTCAGAGGTTGAGCCTATTATTGTCCTGGCAGGAAAATGGAGGCAAACAGGCAGACACCGTGCTGAAGAGGTAGCCGAGAGTTCTGCATCCGGATCTGCAGGCAACGGGAAGAGAGAATGACACTCGGCCTGACTGACTGTCTGAAACATCAAAACCAATATAGACATATTTCTCTAACAAGGCCACACCTTTTAATAATGCCATTCCCTATGAACCTAAGGGGACCTTTTCTTTCAATCCATCATACTAGTATTCCCAGGATTTCTGAAGACTCACTATTCAAGTTAGGGTGGGTTTTTTTTTAATTTCTGCAGAAAAAGTCTTTAGAATTTTGATAGAGAACACCTGACAAGAAGCAGCTCAAGGAAGGAATTCATTCTGGCTAATCGTGTGAGTGGGTGCATTCCATCAAGCTGGGGAAGGTATGGTGGCAGGAGTGGGAGGGAGGCTGGTCACCTTAACTCTCAAGGTCAACCCTGGTAACCCTCTTCCTCCAGTGAGGCTCTGTCTCCAAAAGCTTCCGCAACTCAAGCAGGGCCTCCAGTTGGGAATCAGGTGTGCAAACACATGAACCTGTGGGGTACATCTTATGTTCAAACCAAGAAAGCGTGGCTTTATCATGAAAGCAAATAATTTCTTTCAAATAAACTTTCCAAATCAGAGCTGATCATATGCTTCTGGTTTTTTTTTTCCATCCTTCCCTTTACAATGGCTAATCTTCAGTTGTGAAACTAACATCAACTTTTAGTAACGACTACCAACAACAGCTATCTGTACATTCCTTTGGCTTTGCTGCTGAAGTTGTCTTGGTAGTACTTAGCTGGAGTTTTGTCTCAGTGTTCACAAAGGTTGTCAATGGGAAGCCTTCTACCTCACTCTCTTTCTCTCTTTCTCCTTTCCCCCCTGCTTTCTCGGAGACAGGATCTCACCTTGCACACAACACTGAAAGTAAGCTCTTGATAGCCTTGTTTTTACCTCCCAAGTGCTAGAACTACAGTGGTGTGCTATCATACAAGCACACACACAGACACACACGCTCGCACACGCACATGCATGCATGTACACACAAGTGTTATAGGTATTTAATATAAGTGTGTAGAGACGCAAGTTTCTCTCTCACGGCTATCACTTTCTCTGAAATTTTGGCATGGTGTATTTTCATTGTCATTTATTTCCAAATATTTTCTAATTTAGTTTGAGAATTTTTGTCTTTGATATATTAGCTATTTAAAAGCCCATTATTGAATTTCGAAAGATTAATGAATCTTCCAGTTTCACTTCTGTTGTTGATTTCTAATTGAATCCCATTGTGATCAGAAATGATGCTTTGTAAAATGATTGCTTTTTAAAAAGCCATTGGGACGTAATTTCTGACCTAAAATACAATCTATTATGCAAAACTCATACCTGAAAATGTATGATGACACTGTTGTGGATGTTGTGTTTGAAAATTAAATGTCCCCAACAGGCTTATGGTTTGAATGATCATTTCCCAAGTACGGGCACAAGGAAGTATTATTGTGGGGGGTGGGGACTACATGAAGAAATATGAGAATGGAAATGTATCCTTTGTGATACATGATCCATGGCGAGTTCCTATGGTTACAGCACATTTCCCAATAATAATAATAGCTTTTATAATTATAATATAATATATTATATATGAGTATATATAAAAAGGTAAATAGATACATGTTCCTTATATCTTACATACTATATATACTACATACATATATATGTATGTAATATATATATATATATATATATATATATATATATATATTGCTTTAAGTTACTCTTTGGGTTCCTCTCATCTCACCCTGTAGGACCTTTCACATTTCTTGTAGGAAATGTCTAATGATATCAAACTGCCTCTAGTCTTCCTTACCAGGAGTTGACTATACTATCCTTCACTTTTTGGTGATAATAGGAAGGATATGAGATTTTTGGTTGACACTTGTTACTATTTCTGGTGACAAATCTACTGGTGATATGAATAAAAACCTTCTATGTGATCGTTTGTAATCCTGCTTCTTTCAAGATTATCCCTTTGGAGTCATCTTACTTGGGACTTTTGAGTATCCTGAGTATCAAGTCCTTCACCACATTTAGGAAGTTTTAACCATCATTGTTCCTCCTTTCGGATGCCCACACTGTGCTTGGTCTACTCACTGGTGTTCTATTGGTATCTTAGGCTCTGCAGGTTTCTCTTCAACTTTGCTTCTCTTTCTGTTCCTCAGACATAGAAAATTTTATTATGTTGCCTTCAAGTTCACTAATGTTTTCTCATATCAGCTTAAATCTATATTTGAATAATTTGATTAAATTTTTAAAATTTCAATTCAACTTTTTGACTCCAAAAGTTCTTATGTATTCTTTTTTGCAAATTCCTTCTCCCTATTGTTTTTAGTTTGTTTGCACATTGTTTTCTTGTCTTTCTTTTTAGATTTATTGAGTTCTTGGAGCATTTTAAAGACAGTTATTTGTTTTAAAGTCTTTTTTAAAATGTATCTAACATCACTCCTTTTCCAGAGACAGTTTAATTATTATTATTTCTGCCTATGACTAGAACATATTTTTATGTTTCTTTGCTTTTTAAATAATTTTTCATATTTCGAGATTATAATTGCCATTAACACTTTCTTCCTTTAAAACCCTCTAGATACCTCCTTACTCTCTTAAAAGTCTATTTTCCTTTAATTATTGTTAAAAATAAATGTATGTGTACATACATATGTGTATGGTGAAGGACACTTAAAAGATATCTCACACTAGCTCAGAATTGAGAAAAATAGACGATTATTTAGGGGTAGATTCACAAGTCAGAATCCTCTGCTAAAATGGAGAACAGAAACTGAATTCTTCAGTCAGAAAAGAGGCTGGACACATGTTCTACATTGCCATAAATAATATAAGAGGCCACACCCCAGTGGGCAGGTAACTACTGGCTATAGGGCTTCCTATAGCATGTATATAAATATAAGTATATATATATTTATATATATTCTTAAATAACAAAAAACTATTTGCTCAATCCATATGAGTGTGTGTATACACACACACACACACACACACACATATATATGCATACAAGTAGCACATATATATGCAAAATTTAGAGCTGGCCATTTTCTATTTCTTTGTTTTGGTTTCTATTTTTTATGTGTTAAAATGTGGGAAAAAACCATGATATATGAGATGATCAAGGTCTGAGAAGGCAAAGAGACATTGGGAAATTCAGATTTCTAAAGCAAAACTGTTGTGGGGCAAGGCTCTGGTATACTGTAAAGCATTGTCACTTGTATTAGTTTAATGAAACACTGATTGGCCAGTAGCCAGTCAGGAAGTATAAGGGGGACAACCAGACTAGGAGAATTCTGGGAAAAGACAGAAACAGAGCCATCAACCAGGCACAGAGGAAGCAAGATGAGAGAGCTGCACTGAGAAGAGGAACCAAACCATGTAGTTAAGCATAGATAAGAATTTGGGGCTAATTTAAGTTGTAAGAGCTAGTTAAAAATAAGCCTGAGCTAACAGGCTGAACTGTTTATAACTAATATAAGCCTCTGTGTGTTTCTTTGGAACTGAATGACTGCAGTACCAGACCAGACAGAAACGTCTGTCTACGCATAAACCATAAAAAGTCAAGATAAGGAGAACCTTGTTGGGTTCTGGTTCTTGTAAGGTTTTCAGGGAGCTACCAAGCATCGAAAGCTGAGAATCCTTTATCCAGATTCTTGAGCGACAACACTAGATAATGCTGACTGCTGCCAATGCTGGCTGCTGTTCATTTAGAAATCAAGGACCCTAATGTTCAGACTCAGAGATTACAACCAAGTCAACACTTGATGCTGCCAACGTTTCCTGATGCAGAAAACCAGTAAATATTTTCCTGCTGGTGAACTAGGGTTCTTCCTAGAACTGAGTTGAGCTCCAGAGTTATAAGTCTCTCACTGTAAGAGCTGGAAGCCATGCATCTCTAGTTCTCAGCACGGAAAACATTGAGTCTTATAATCCATCAAAGTCATAGTCCCTGAAACTTTTGGGAATATGGAGCTAGTAACATTGAGGCAATCATCTTTGCTTGCCACACATTTCCATCTACACAGAGCAAAAAACCCATCCAGCCTGTCTTCTATGACATAAACACATTGAAGTACGAGTGGGAAGATATTATTAAAAGCCCCGAGTTTACATAAAGATGTTGATTTAATGAAACTTGAGCTCCAATTTAATTTTTTTTGCTCACAATTTAACTTTCACCTTGAAAATATTACTGAACTTAAGCAAAACCAAAGCCCTCTAAAAAAGGAAGCTCTAATCCCACACCTATTGCCCCCTTTGGTGTCTTGCATAAGGGAGCCTTCTAACCCACAAGTGATAATCAAGGATTGAAAGTCAAGTCATCTCCCTTCTACTTTGTACTTTGGGACAAAATGAGTTGATTTTTGCCTCAAATATTTGCATTTGATATTAAATTTAATGAATATCTACTATATTTTAGAATATTATTCAACAACTTATTCTTCTAGGTAACATATGTCATCTATTAAAGTTGTGGGACTTCTTTTTTACATTCAATTCATTGCCACCGAGCTTCTCATGTTTAACGATATATTTTTCTATCATTAGGAAATCATTAGCCTCAGCCACCTCCTTCAGTAACCTTCAGCTCTTTCTTTCGTATTCTTCATCCCACTCCTTCCAGATAGAGACGTTTAAAATATACAAGTAACTTCTGACTGTCCTGGAACAAACTCCTTATCACCTCTGATCTCAAAACCTAGTGTTATTCCCTCACACAGACCCCTCCAGTGGTTTACCAAGGCAAACTGCTAATGAGGCCTTCTAATACCTTTCTTTCCTAAACTTACTCATAATATCTCTGGCTCGACAAGTTAACAATCTCAGGCTTTCCCACTTAGCAATGTCTATTTTATTGTGTTAATTCATAATCTTTGCACACTCTTACCATCATAAGGAGGCTTCTATTGACATCCCGTTTTAGATTTCTCCTTCTTTATACCCACACTACCTCCTATATACCTATTCTCCCTCTCTTATCAAGAGAAATTACTCCCTCTTTAAACCTACTCCACCCTGCCTATTTTCCTTCATTTTTGCTCATGGAATTTATTACCATTTGCCATCTCACAGACTAAATTATTCATTTCATGTTCTACTTTCTGTACCAGAATATATGTGACACAAGAGGAGAAATTTTGCTATGCGTACCAGTATAACCCTGCTGCCTATAAAAGTTTCTGAACTATAAGAGGAGTCTGGCAAGTATTTATTGAATTTTGCAAAGAAGTAGCATCAGGTTATTAGATATATTTACAAATTATTGAGAGTAATGATTCGTTAACAAAAGGGACCACACAAGACAAGATGGGTAGGTAATGAAAATTACGGAAGTGATCGATATGCACACAGTGATAAGATTAAAGAACGGGGATTTGTTCATGGAAAATTCCTCCTTATATCTATGTTAACAAAGCTAAACGTTGGATATTTTGGCAGGGTGGTATTTTGTCTAGAGTATATGTAGTTCATTCATTATGTCCTAGAGGAAGATTTAATTCAGGCAAAGCGATGTGCTTGTGGAAGTGTGGCACAAGTAACATATAATGGTGGTGAGGAAAATAGAAGCACTTGAGGAAAATGTCAGTTGGGTATAATGACTCTGTGATTATGAAATATGATAATAAACAATATGCTGTTGCTTTGAATATGCCCAAAGATTAAATTTTCACAGGATGTTCTTCTTTCTCTTTCTGTTGTCATGTGCTAAAATAGCACATTTAAAAAATGTTACCTTGGAATGCTGCAGCCTGAATAGAGACTGCATCTCAAAGGAAGATGCTACTTCTCATCTCCCGCGCTCATCCAGTCTCCTCTCAATGTCAAGAGCCTCTCTGGTACCCATCCGTCTTCCTCATGTCATATGTTCCTTTTCACAGTAGCAGTCTTTTGTCCCCCCATGACTCCTGATTGCCCCCACATCGACTTGTTCCATCCCCCCAACAATGTTTTTCTTCCATGCCTGGTATCACATAACTAGTCCATTAACATAGATCATTTCTCGCTGTACACAAACCTATTTCTGCTTTCATTCCCTTTCAGCCATGGATGTTTACCTACCTTCAATTCCTCAACTACGAGTCGAGGTTAACCAGGCTTAAAAGGGAGGTTAGGCATTAATAATTCCTATCTCTCTTTCTCTCCATAAAGCTCTGAAATATTGAACTCTCATTGCTATGTCCCTGTTCTTTGTCCCCTGTCCCCATCTCATCAGTTCCATTGCTTCTGAGATTATTTTTAAATTTTGTCTTCTTCTCGGCAAACACCATTTCTCTCATTATTTCTTCAGGCTTTTTTATATTCTCACTTGCTCTCATATCCCAGATGATAAAATCAGATCAAAGAAAACCAAACAATCAAAAACAAAATTGCATAGAATCTTGTTAATACTTACAGGCCTCATTTAACCTTCAAGATTATAATGAAAGATCCAGGAGTATAAACTCAACCAAAGTTTATACTATTTATTTCTGATTACACTTCAGGAATGGTTTCTTCTGCCATTGACCTGAAACTACTCAGCAGAACCACCAGGCAGTGTACCAACAAATACATTCTTTTATTCTCCCCCTACCTATAAGTCACCTAATTTATACAAAGCAGTATGGAAGATCATAAAATACATAACACACCAGTTCCAGACTTCTTCTGAATAGGAAGGCTACACTATTTACATGCTGGTTGAAAAACAAGTGAGAAAATGAAGTTAGATATAAAAAGCATACGATAAGGGGATTATGTCTTCTTATATATAAAAATAGTACAATAGACCAAAAAAACAGCAAAGAGAACTGTGGCATAGTGAGAATTGACTCTTAAGTGAGAATTGGTCAGATCAACTGGTTTAGAAACTTGGACTCAAGATGTTGCCATTCATGACTTTACTCAAGGTGAATTTTGTCCATTTTTAGTTATAATGGAATATCTAGGGCTATACAATATATAAAGGAAAGAGGCTTTGAGCTCACATCTTGGGCACTGAACATCCCCACAGCATGGTCTTGATTTGATGATAGCCTTTCTTAGCTAAATGACATGACATATGTCATCACAATCCTAGTGTCACATGCAGACCAAGACAGCTAGGGCAAGCAGAAGGCAAGAACACAGCAAAGGGAATCTTATCACAACGGATTCTCCAAATAACTAATTTAATACCCCATGGAGTCCACCTTAGTTTTTTAGAACAGCAATTTCTCCTCTTTCAGCTTCCCTTCTTGAGGAACCCATCACCTCTCACATCGTTATTAAGGGACCAAGATTTGAACTCGTGATCTCTGGGGAGATAAACTATATCCAAGAAATTGAATCTGTTCTCTATAAATGGGACTATAACTTACATTCAAAATATAGTTAAACTTCAAAAATTTAGCTTGAGGAATAAAAAAATATTTAAATAGGTCATCTGGTTGCCTAAACCTTAATAACCTTATCAAATTACTTACAGAAAATACTATTGGTATTATGAGAAATGAGGACTATGTCCAATGAGAAATTTGACACACAGAGATTAGCTTTCTCTGTGTCAAATGCCTTTTAAGACAAGTGGATATTTGAAACAGATATTTTTCGTGGGTGTGCTACAGCCCTTATTCCAGTATGACTGAGTCTGTTTTGCCTACTGTCTATCCATTCTTCAACTTATTTGTTTGGGGATTTGTGATAGAAATGGATAGTTGATCACAGTATCTGTATTCTTCTTCTGTACCAACAACAAGTTGAACTATAGCTGCTTACCTGGTAGCTCAATAAAGAGACTACCTATTCCAGACTATTTGTAACAATGTGGGAACCTATAACTGTGTTATGGCCAATGAGAAGCAAGCACCGTTCATGAAGAATTTAAAGGACTACACCTTTTTATTGTTTTCCTCTTGTGACCTGAAATGAGGATGTGAGAGCTGGTCCTTGAGAGACCATACTTGATCACAAATCAGACCACTGATGATGCTGTGTTCCTAAGGTCCTGACACTGATGACACCATAGCTGCACCTTTTTATGAACTGCCTGCTTTTAAATTCCTTTTGAGAAAAACGAACTCTTTCCCTTAGGACCGTTATCTTTCTTGCTCTTGTTGTTGCTGGTTCTACATACAGCTATGCTCAAGTCTATCTGACAGAATGCTTTTCAATTACATTTCTCAGCAATTTGTTCAGTTTTCTCATTTTATTCATAGACTGGTCTAAGATTTTCAAATTTTACTCAGAGGAGGCAAAAGGCTAGTTATTTGAATTATATTCTTCATTTTCAAAATATTTTTCTATTGATTCATATTATGTTATGCTTATTTTCTAGTAAAATCTCATTGCTTTGTTATTATCTTCATTTACTAATGTGGTACCAAAATTCCCCAAAGAAATAACCGCTTTTCTAGATGAAAAGGTAGAAAGTAGATGATTGATCACAGACTGGAAAGAATAAAGAGAAAACCTTGACAAGGGTGAAGTTTAAAAATGATGCTTCCACAAAGGGTACCATGAAAAAGCACCAGTTATTTTCGGATGGACTTTAACATGAGGGTGAGAAGCATTGGAAAAGTGGTGTTTGTGCTCCAAAGCTTTGATCACAATGTAAGAATAATGCCTGCTTTCTAGGTGATTGTGGTGTGTAAGGAGGAGGCCAGCACCAATGGAACATAGTAATCAGGATTTAATAAGCATGGGTCACAAAGGCAGGGCAAGTCATTGAGGCTGAATTAGGAAGATGAACAACATAGACCTGTAACTATGGAAACAGAATAAGTCAAGGATAATTTTAAACCCCCGATCAGTTTTTGTTTTGCATTAAATGCCACCTGGAAAAGAAGGAAAGTGAAGTGTGGAAAATACTCAGACACGACTACACAGAGCTTCTGAAATACAAATTAGCAGAGCAGTATTGAATGTTTGCTATAACTAAGAGCAAAACAATACGCACATGCTTGTCTAACGGGATTCAGAAGTGACTTCTCATAAAGGATGCTGCATGACAAGCAAGATCTTCTGTGCTACTGTTGGTATAGAAAGCACAGAAATGTTGGTAGAAATGAAAAATATTAAAACAGGTGACCACATATGTGCAGTGTTACAACCAGGTATACACAGTGATTGAGATAAAATAATGGCTAAATATTGACAAACCAAAATAGGAGGAACCTCACTGTTATGTGAGCACAATTTATTGCATATCATTATATACAGCAAATATAATTAAAAGCCATTCATTAGCATCTTACACATGCACAGGGCTGCAGTTAACAATTGTGACCAAGCTCTCTGTGTGTAGTGAGGAAGAAGGTGTGAAGGTTCAGTAGCATAAACTGCATCTCTTGGAAGTTTGATGCTGCAGCCCATCCATTTGAATAAGAAAATTCTCTCAAACTTTCACTCCTAAGGTGTTTGCTGTTGTTTTATATACCATCAGCTCAAACTTGAATAGCTATCAAAAATCTAGTCAATTAAAGGCTAAATCTAAGATAAGAGGACTGAAGACACTCCAAAGTTGTAAATTGTGGTTATTAATAGAACTATGTTTAAAATCTTGAAACTTGAAAACTCTAGGAAACATGAAAACTCTAGGAATGTCTGGGAAGAATGTCTTATTTGTACACAAATGTCCAAGTGTAGCATACCAGTAATGTGAACACACTGAGAAATTCCCCTTTTTTACTCTATGTTACAATTCTGTTATATCATTATTGATTAATAAATATACATTGTTCTTTAAGAAAGAAAGGAGTATCCCTGCAAGGAGAATGAGTACCTGGGTGATGAGTGGCAAACAGAGAAGGGGACTAGAAACTAAATGGAATACACTGGAAAAGGATGATGAAAGTTTTGTGGATAATGAGTCTTAGATATTTTCATGAGGAATAAAGCATAATAATGAACTCTCCAGACATGAAGGGACATACTTATGATGGAAAACAATTGATATTAACTAATAGATGCTATGTGCTTCGTATTTGCCTACTGCGTGCTAAGTATGGGATATGCTTATTGCAATCATTTAACTTTGAAAACAACTGTATAATAGAAGTATTATGTCTTTAAAAGAGAAGTGTCAAATAGCTTAATTTACAGGACATCATCAAGCATCGATATCATAAACTATGATTCCAGCTCTTAGCTATACAATTGTAGTCTATGGGTTTTCAGACATCTATACTACACTATACCACATCTTAAGACAGAAATAATTATTTTTAATCCACTTTTTAACTCATAGGGAAGTGGCATAATCAAATTATGTTTATAGTAATTTTATGTTTTGAGATATAAACATTTGCCAAATACTTAACTAAACTTACAGGCATTGCTTTATTCTGTAGCTTAGTGATAGTAGAGGAATTCCATTAATACCCCATTTGTATCCTAAAACTTTTAGGTGGCAGAGCATATAGCCTGCATTCAGAAGTGGCATTTTTATTTCTAGAGCATAATATCATGGGCAGATTGGAATATGTTTTTGAAGATCCCTGAACAGTTCCCTTCAGTAAGGTTCAAAACACTCTTGGATATTTATCACATGATGAAGTTTTTTTTCACTTTCCCTTGGGGAAAAGTTAACAATTAATAAAGTATGTTGATTAATTTAGCTGTTCCAAGGTCTATGCTTGTTTCTGAGAGTGATAAATTGAAACACATTGTAAAGGGAGTGATGGAGCTTTC
The DNA here is from genome assembly GCF_903992535.2 of Arvicola amphibius. Taxonomy (NCBI): domain Eukaryota; kingdom Metazoa; phylum Chordata; class Mammalia; order Rodentia; family Cricetidae; genus Arvicola; species Arvicola amphibius. Next base: position 171,344,851 of record NC_052048.2, read on the forward strand.
CTCGAGCTACTATGAGAAGCCGTACCTTTCAGCGAGTGTTTCCTTTCTTGCTATTCAGTACTAACATCCAGGTTGAAAAAAAACAGAATTTCTCTGTCTACTAAAACATCCCTCCGCATATCAAGTAAGAGACCAGGACTCTGATACGCTACTATGACTGCCTATACGCGTTCTCTAAGTGAAAAATATATTTCCCAATTTGAAGCAGCTGTGATTGTGCAAAAGTGACTCACCAATATTCTAACACAAGAAGAAATGTCTCTGACTGAATGTCTCAGATGTTGTGACACATCAAATATATATCCTTGTATCTGTTCAGAAGCCTGTCTCTCAAGAAATGCTTTCCAAAAAAATGATAAGTGAAATGATCATACCACTGGAGATATTTGGGGAGAAAGGCATATGATTCTTCTTTAATTGGAAAACCGTAACTTTCGTCAAAATTGCAGCCTTCCTTTCTAGTCTTCAGGTTCGTATCTGATGGCTTTCTCCTTCTTCTGCTATCCTTCTGTGTCCTCTCACAAAGGTTTTCCCTCTTGTAACTCGTTTGCATATCTAATCCTGCCTTAGAATCTATTTCTTGGGGAATTCTGGTTGCCAAAAGTGGGATGAAGAGCAGGCTAAGAATATAGGCAGCAAACATCAGCTGGCGAAAAGGGTGATCCACTGATTGGCAGGTGGCATGTGCAATGTGTGGTATGAGTGGGTGGTTCAGTTCCTGAGTTTTCATTGGTGGTGACCTGGATTACTGCTGGAAAACTGGCAACCATGATGATTCTGACATTTCAGAAACATGTGGAAAATTATGATTAGTTGGGAGATTGCCACTCTGTTGTATTTATATCAATATAAGGAATGGAGACCTGCTAACCAGCAGTTGAATAACTAAATGTTAGAACCAGAAAGCCTTGCTAGTAATGTATGAAGAGGCATTCGTTATTTAAGGTGTAAGATGGAGATGGAGACTGAATTTTGAGGTTAGCCCAACTCCAGAGATGTTTGACTATATGTAAAACTCGGGGACCTAGGAGGAAAATCCTGCAGCTTGATAACTGGGACAAAGACCAAATGGATAATGTTGAGTATCACATCTCTCTAAAATTCCCTATATCCTCTAGGTTTGCTGAGGTGGACCACGATTATCTAGTAAGGGTAGGGTCTCTGCTTTGTTACAAAATCCTGCAGAAAACCTCTTCCTTTTTCCCTTCATGCAAATCAGCAGGTGTTCCTCAAAAGTTCTATTCACCTCCTTTTGTAGTGGCAGACTCTGAGTATCACGACTGAATCCCAGCATAATCTTGCTGGTCATGCTAAATCTGAATAGGGAAGAAGAAGACCAGAGACAGAATGGTCAAGCATTGACTGACTAGCATCATTTTTAAAAATGTGTTTAGTTTTCTGTCTACATGTACACTTGTGCATCATGATGCACCTCTGGCACCTGCAGAGGCCAGAGGAGGGTGTCAGCTCTCCTGGCACTGGGGTTACAGATGGTGGTGAGTCACCATGTGGATACTGGGAGTCAAACTTCACTCCTCTGGAAAAGAAGCCAGTGCTCTTAACCACTGAGACATCATTGCAGCCCTGTGGTTGACATTCTTGCAGCTCACACTGAACAGATTCATACATGTGTAAGGACACTAATTTATGTATTATATAGTCTCTACCATCTTCTTAGATCTCTATCCAGGAAAGGCCATGATTTATGTATTATAGAAAGTCTCTGTCATCATCTTAGATCTCTATCTAGGAGAGACCAGGAGTATGTGCCTTAGTTCTATTAAAATTATTTTTGGACATTGTCAAAAGTTCTTTGGGAAAACTATTTTCAATTGAGGATAACTGATTTAAACACTAATAAGACTAGTAGTTTTGTCTGGGGGAGATGGAGAGGAAGTGAACATAATCAAAATGTGTTGTATGAAACAACTCTTCCCAAGAATTTCTTGTTTTCTAAACAAAGTCTCTGCTAGAAAAACTGATTGCTGCTTAATCTCAATCGTTTGCTTACTTTTTGTGTAATTGTTCATTTATTAAGAGACAATGATAATTTCAAGAATTTGCTTCTCAGTGGATGCAACAGTAGTGTATTATGAATGAAGGTATGCACAGTTGGTTACAATTTATTCATTTTGATTTATAGAATTAAGGTTTGGAAAGGTCACTCAATCAAGTCTTTCAAGGTAAGTCCTTTAAAATTTTGTTGGACTTTTCTGGTGGACATTGTACATCCTTAATTCCAGAACTTGGGAAGCAGAGGTTGGTGGCTCTCTCTGTGATAGTGCCAGGCAAGTCATGACTTCTTAGGGATTCTTGTCTCCAAAAAACCACTGAACAAAGCAAAAATCTCTTCAGTCACAATTAATACATTTTAGCTATCCTTACAAGAGCTTGTTGTTGTGTGAAACTAGACTAGAAACATATATAAAGCCTTTTGCACTATTTAAAAGTCTAGATAATCACATATTTTTGATCACTGTTTCTACTATAAACCACTTTATTGATCCTACCATAGACACTTCCTCTACTGCCATTTCTACTCTAAAAGAATTATTTATCCATCATTATTTCTAGTTAAATTATTAGTCATAGCTAAATCTGGAATAGGACACAGTTTTTTCTCAGCACAGAAGTGAACACTCTCTTTTCAGGTAGAGGAGACTTTGGTACAAGCGTCTTCATTTCAACTTATTGTACTTGAAATTTCTGCTCAAGGTTACAGGTGTCTGATGTGTAACTCAATGAACAAATCCACAGAAACCAAAAAATGACAGGAAGAAGTAATGAGGCTGAAACGGAGGTATAATTCACAGGCAGGGAGTATTTGTAAATTGCACAAGATGGGACAGCTCTCTAGTAATCCAGACTGAGTGCACTAACTTACTTGATGAGTTATTATAGGGTGGGGAAGGAGATCGTTTAATTTGACATAGATTTCCATCATACTTTAACCTGCCTCTCAGTGTGTCTCTCAGAAAGGTCATATTTTCAATTTCCCCAGTGGGGGAAGGAAAAATTGCCTTTCATTAACTGCAGTCCCTTTTTACTTTGTGTGAAAGACGGAAAGTTTGAGAACGAACGTAAAAGACACATTCTATATTTCCTGGCTCTTGATAGCCAGAGGAAAAAAAAATAGAAGGTAGAAGGAACAGATAAGTCCCACAAAAAAATGATCTAAGTCTTGCCAGAAAAAGAAATAACAAATGTAAGTTACCTGAACTGCCAAGAACATCTGACGCTTCATAAAGGAGCCACCATTTTAAAGAACCATAGGATGACCAAGGATTCGACCCACTCAAGTGACCAATGAAATGAGGGCAGCTCAGACAGGCTGAGTCGCGTCAAACAGAGGAATACACACAAAGCAGACAACTCCACTAAACTGCTGGGGTTTTTTTTTGTTTGTTTGTTTGGTTAGTAAATTACCTTTTAAAAGAGACAAAACAGCTCTTACGAGGATGTTAATGGAAGATAAAGTTCTCAAAGGTTCTCTGGGGGATTATTTATATAACATTGTCGTAGCATTTACATTTTTCACTAAGTATTAATTTACAAGGTAAATAGAATGGTAACTGAAGAAGAAACGGATGTGTCACAATAGAAAGAAATGATGAAAGGGGTGGGGAGATTGGTGGGAGGGATATTTTTAAGCCAGGAATGTCAAAAGTTAATCTCTTTATATAATATTCACAATCATGACAAACTGCTTTTACAGAATGGACAAAGGCTATGAAGAAGGTTGTCTGGAGTTAGATCCAATATTTGGCATATTTTGTTATTGCGTGAGCATTTGGAAGTGAGGCAAGTCAAAGTTCAACCCAAGATAATTTACTTAAGAAGCATATTTATCAGAAATAAATACCTAAAACAAGAAAATACAACCTGAGGATCAAGGAAAGAGGTTGACTCTATTAGTTGTCACTATGTTTCACAAAAAATAAATAAATAAAGTAAAACTTCCATTAACAATAGCTTTCTATATTTTTATGACCCTGAAAAGAAACCTAGAAAATATTGGAGCACTAATCAGATGGAGACAGTGGGCACTGTTTATGCTTTTATTTAATTTTGTTAATCCTTAGGTTGTATCAGCTCAAGTCACATTTTTAAAAATAAATATAGCTATACCAAGATATTTAGATTAACTATCACAAAAAAGGTATTTAATCTAATTTCAGAGGTAGCATGAAAATATGTCTATAAGGCTAACACTGCTTATGTGTGGTGAGCCAAAACCAACCCTAATCCTAGAGCCTGAAAAGAGGGTAAGACACTTTTCATGTCCATTTTTCAAGTAAATCATGTTCTTTAAAAGCTTTCCACATATATATATGTATATATATATATATACACATAATATATATGTATATATATACATATGTATATATATGCACTTTTAGCAACATTTGTGTTATTTTATAAAGCACAGTATTACCAAAAAAGAAGCATTGGTAAATATTGATGACAATTGGTACAAATTTCATGATTTCATGATTTGTAGAGTATCTTTAAAACTTGTTGTTTTGTTCTGATTGATAATTTTTTTCCTCACCATAATACTTAGAAATGTATTTTATTTTATGATGAGAAAAAAATCACAAGTCGCTGATTCAAATGTAAGTGGAACTCTATGAGTGACTGAAACTTTACTTTTTAAATCAAGTTGCTTCTCTGTGAAGTAGAATCAGCTGCTATAAGACATCTCATTTCTCTAGTCTCCTGATGTCCCTTTGTGTTTTCCAGTGTGACGACATCGTTTGTAGAAGACAGCTCCATTCTAGAAATAAGTTTCAAAGCCCTTGATATACTGGTGATTGACAGCACCCCAGTCCAGTTCCATTGTGATGTTGTTACTAGCACTCAAAGTAAGAGACTTCCTTCTAGCCATTGGAGAATGCATTTTCTTAATGTCTGCTTTCAGTTTACAACTTATGACAATGTATTATAAAGTAAAACAAAAGCCCCCATGTCTTAAGAAAGATTGCTCTCCTCACTAGGGAACATGTGGACGTATAGAATAAGGGAACAGAGGGCCTGCATAACCACCTATTCTGATCTCTCCTTAACCCAAAACATTTTATCACCATCTGTTTGTAGAGATTTGGAGACTCATAGCAATATTGGCTTTTGAATAATTTAGGCATATTGTAGATTCTTTTCTGATAGTGATTTGCAAAGAAGCTGGTCTAATTTCCTGTACTTTGTGTAGGGTGGAAAAACAGCCTATATAAAATTAAAAATATTCTGTCATTTCAGTGAAAATGTAATCAGTCTTACTGCTTATAACTATGATAAGGCCTTGATCTTACCAAGTTTGTTTCTGAATATTATTTTTAGTGTGCAGCGTTCTTTTTACTGGTGTTGCTTCTTCTATGAGCTCACTGGATTTCTGTGAAGACCAAATCAGCTAATAGAGAAAAGTAGGCTTTGAAAGCTGTGAACATTTATGGAATTGTGGAATAACAAGCCTTCAAATGAATCCCCCCCTTTATTTACATATTTTGAATACCAAGAGACTAATCATATCTCCAGTGTTCAATCTTCCTCCTCTGTCAAAGTTCTGGGTTAGTCAGGATGGCAGTATGAGAGGAAACAAAAACAAATGAATAAGTCTAAGTCATCTTAGACTCTTCTGCAAGAAAGTGCATAAAAGAAGGAATAAGGACAATCAGTGTGTCTGCGCTGTCCTTCCTTACTCCTCATCCTTTATTCCTGGAATGTGTGCTTTGACTAGGATGACAACAGCCACCATATGGTCTGGAAGTGACCTTAAGATAGGAAACCACCAGCCAGGTTAATAGAGTGGAATGGCAGGGATGCTGGGAGCATCATATCCTGAGCTGATTCATCAGGTCCTGAAATATCTAACTCCAGACTGGGTGTATTCATAGAGAAAGATCCCCATCTTTTCAGTCCATACTGAATACATTTTGTTTCCCAGTCAGAGCAGCTTCTAACCGAACTAGGATAATTATAATATCTATACCCTTTGCTACCTAATTTAAAGTAGCCCTGTATCCAATGGTAATATTTGATATTTACTCTAGTGTTTCAAATGTGTCCGATATGTCTCACTGGCATTCACAAGAACTCAAAACTCCACTCATCCCCTTCAGAATTCCCCTTATTAAACTCTGCAAAGCTGTTATTATTCTCTTAGTCAATAAAGGAAAACTGTAGATGCTGAACTTTTACTTCCTGGCTATCAGCCCTGACCTTTGTATCTGGCCTTTAAACCTTTAATATCTTTTGTGCAAACTTCTGCAAAATGCTCTGTTCTCGGTGATCCCTCTAAACCGATTACAATTCACTAGCTTACAAGGCTTAAAACTCTTCCTACTGTATAGAGTAGTATGTCCCTACTTTCCCTGTATGATACATATAGACTTTTATGTGTTTATAGGGAGTAATAGGTTAGACTGCTCATTGGGAGTGACCTGGTCAGAGCCTGTTTAGTCTTCCTAGCCAGTGCAAATATGCCTGTTCATGGACTATGCACCTGTATCAGATTCTGATGGTCATTTTGACACAGATTGTGATTTAGTGCATTTTGACTTGGGAAGATACAAAATCCTATTAAGCTCTTCCAGGATCTAATCAATGACTCTCATTTCAAGTTTATCTTAGGCTACATCCCTTCATTTCCCTGTTCCTCACCATTTCCAATGAATGACTTTATTTGCATAGTCAGGTACCACATGAATACAATGCATGAAATGCATAAAGATGTGTTTAATGTGTTTAGCTTGAGTACCTATAAGATTATGTCCTCCTTTTAGTCAAAGAACTTAATTCTAAAAGTAAAATGATAAATATGCAAAAATACTAATTGCAATTTTTATACTAGCAAAATTTGGAAAATACTAAACATCCTTTAATAGGTTACTGATTAAATATATAAAATATCTACTGTTAAAAAATCTTCAGTGAGTAAAACAGGTATGTAGAAGTATGTATTTTGTGATGATAGTCATATTCAGAAACCAAATCTGTATATATGCTTACATACACAAACACATACACACACATATATGTAAAATACAGTGTGTCTCTAGAAAGATGTATGAGAAACTAGCAAAAGCACTGGCCCACAGGAGACAGACTGGTGGTGACATGAGAGGAAAAGGTTTAGATTTCCCTTCCATTTTTTTTTTGGTATATTTTACCTTTGAATAAAATACTAAGTGCATATATTACCTGTTAAACAAACTTGTTCATGGAAACCATGTTCAAAAGGAATGAAATTCATACACTAATGACAGGGTTGGAAGTAGTCGGTTTTTCAAACTATATATAGTCTTTATGACAACAAAACTGACATCTGAACAGCTGTGAGAGGCTTATACCTGCATGCATATAGTCCATATTTTATCAGTTACATTAATTAGATCACAGCTATGTTGTTTTGAAATGGAAGTATGTTGAGATTTTCATACTCTCACACACATACACACACGCGCGATTTTCTCTCCAAACTATATGTTAACTGTCTTTATGTCAATTTTCACTTTTTAATGCATCAAAGCCACATTAGCTTTTTGATAAGAAGAATAAAATGTATTTATCAATTGAGAAAGAAAGAGATAATTAACAGGTTTAAAGTCTGTAGGAATTCCAAACTCTATCTATATGAAAAAAAATTAGTAATTTTGTTCAGTGCCTTCAAATAAATATTTAGCATGTGCCATCTTCTTTAGCAATTGAGTGATCTTAGAGAGTTATTAGCTATTAACAGGACTCATTGAATGTAGTCCTCAAATAAAACTCTAGATATGTTCATAAAACTTTGAAATAAAAGTGAAATTTTTTGTTCCTAAAAGTCATCTAGAAGACCAAGAACTTGATATAATCATACATGCAGCGTCCTGCTCATCTAGTTTAAGAGAGACACAACCATAATCTTTCTTTTACCTTTGTATGCTTGTCGTCCTTAGCATCCTATCATTATTCTTCCTCCTTCTGAGCTATTTTTAATGATGCAGTGGAAAATATGAAGGGTCTCAATAGATGCTGATGAAAAGAATGAGTGTGTGTAGGGACAATCGCTGTGGCAAGACTTAAAGCCTTTGAAGTACACCTTAAATTGATTCATCTGCATAAGTGGCCTTGGATTCATCCTTTCGTCTCTGACAATGGAATAAGAGGGAGGAAGTGCGAGAAAAGCTGAAATTTGGGAGGAGAAACCGAGGAAGTGAAAGGAATAGCGTGGTGAGTCTCCAGCCACAATTCTTCTGTGACTGCAATGAGTGCACACAAAAGATCGTCTATCTCAGAAAGTACATGCGACATGGAGCATCCACAACCCTCTGAAATGATTAGGGTCACAGGGTTCTAGTGGGAAACTCTTGGAAAGACCTTTCAGGGAACAGTGATGACACCATGCAGAACAGGATTGTTTGAGAACATAATGGAGTTTCATGGGAGCCAGAAACACTGGTAGGGGGCCATAGGGTCTGAAATTCTAGTTGGTTAATAGGATTAGGGTCATTATACCAGAGATCAATGTATCACTCAACCCTCATCAGAGAAGCCTCTTCTTGTAGTAGACAATAATTAACAAAGAGACCAACAAGTGCACAATGTGCAGGTACTGAGAGAGTTTGAAACACTCAGCCTAAATGACATGTTTTCATCAAAACCCTCCTCTCAAGGTCCAGGGGCCTATGTGGAAAAAAAAGACAGAAACATTGTAAGAGCTGGAGACAGTGGAAGACTCCAAGGAAACAGTGTCTTCCAGACACAACAGAGCTAATGCACATTTAAATTCACAGAGACAGTGGCAGCACACCCAAGGTATGTGCAGGATTAAGCCAGGCAAAAATCTCAGCACTGAGGAGAGGAAGTCCCACCCTTAACCAAGGACCTATTTGCAATTGATATCTGCTGGGAAAAGGAAAACCAGTGTTTTTGTGTTCTCCCCCCCCCCACTCAGTGGAGTGTTACTGGGTATATCAACAACAGTCCAGTGTAGGCCTTATGGCCAAGAAAAAAAGTACTATATTTTTCTGTGTATGCATTTGTTTGGTTTGGTTTTGGTACTTTTTTGTCTGATTTTTTTGTTTGTTTGTTTTAATTTTCGTGTTTTTTTGAAGGAGAGAAAGAATTATGACCATGAGTGTAAGGAGTTTGGGAAGGATTTGGGAGGATTTGGAAGAGTGAAAGTATGATCAAATAAACTGTAGGGAAATTTTTTAATAATAATAAAAATGAAAAAAGTTTTTTTCTAGTTCCTTTCATTTGCCTGCAAATTTCAAGATGTTTTTCTTTTTTACTACCGAGTAGTATTCCATTGTGTAAATGTGCCATATTTTCTTTATCCATTCTTTGGTTATGGAACAATTAGGTTGTTTCTGGGTTCTGGCTATTAAAAATAATGCTGCTATGAACACAGTTGAGCAAATGTCCTTGTGGTGTGAGTCTGCATTCTTTAAGTATGTTCCCAAGAGTTAGGTATTGCTGGGTCTTGAGTTAGATTGATTCACATTTTTTTTTTCTGAGAAAGTGCCATACTGCTGATTTCCAAAGTGGCTATATAAGTTTGCACTCTCACCAGCAATGGAAGAGTGTTCGCCTTACTCCACATCCTCTCCAGCATAAGCTGTCATTAGTGTTTTTGATCTTAGCCATTCTAACTGTTGTAATATGGTATCTTAGAGTCATTTTGATTTGCATTCCCTGATGGCTAAGGATGTTGAGCAGTTCCTTAAGTACCTTTCAGCCATTAGAGATTCATTTGTCTGTTGAAAATTCTGTTTAAATCTGTATCCATTTTTTTTAAAAAAAATCTGGATTATTTGATATTTTGATATCTAGTTTCTTGAGTTCTTTGTGTATTTGGAGACCAGTCCTCTGTCCAAAGTGGGGTTAAGACATTTTCCATTCTGTAGGTTGCCATTTTGTCTTGTTAACTGTATTCTTTACCTCACAGAAGCTTCTCGGTTTTAGGAGGTTCCATCTTAATTGTTGATCTCAGTGTTTGTACTTTACTGTAATACTCAAGAAGTGGTCTCCTGCACCAGTGTATTCAAGGCTATTTCCCACTTCCTCTTCTATACAGCTCAGTGTGGCTGGATTTATGTTGAGGTCTTTGATCCATCGAGGCTTGAGTTTTGTACATGAGGATATATATGGATCTATTAGTATTCTTCTACATTTTGACTTCCAATTATGCCAGCACCATTTGTTGAAGATGCTTTGTTTTTTCCATTCTAAATTTTAGCATCTTTGTCAAAAACCAGGTGTTCATAGTGTGTGGATTGATATCAGGGCCTTTGATTCTATTACATTGGTCCACCTGCCTGTTTTTATGCCAGGACCAAGCTATTTTCATTATTATAGCTTTAAGCCATCCTGAGGGAGGCAACCCAGACACAGAAAGACAAACACGGTATGTACTCACTCCTAAATGGATATTAGACATGAAACAAAGGATAACCAGACTACAGTCCACAACCCCAGAGAAGACAGGAAACAAGGAGAATTCTAAAAGACATACATGGATACCCCCAGGAAGGGGAAGTAGACAAAATCTCCTCCATAAATTGACAGCATGGGAGGAGGGAGAGAGTGGTATGACAGTGTAGAGAGAAGAAAGGGGGGCGGAAGGAAAACATGAACTATCAGGAAGATTGAGTTGGGTAAAGGACAGAGAGGGAGAACAAGGAAAATATACCTTGAAAGAGGAAACCATTGTGGAGCTAGTGAGTGTTAAGTATTTTTTGACCAACAAACCTCTCTGTTGATGCAATAATCCAAATCAAGCCAGATAGACCAAATTAGAAGATGCCCAGTTCAATGGATGCCAACACTCCTGGGTGGCCCTCTGAGAAAACACAGAGAGGGGAAAACCAGGAGACCATGTGTTCATTCTCTGAGGGGGCAGTTTAAATAGCCTGTGGGAGTGGTCTTGACTTTCCCTGGGGAAGGGTCACCATTTGGTGGGCTTTCTTAACCCTCCCTAGAAAGGGGTCACCATTGGCAGGCTTTCTTGAAGAAGTCTGGACTGCGACCACTTTCAGGGGAGGATGTTTGGAATTGAGTTTTCCACCCAACATTTTAAGATTGATGCCAGCGGGCTGGGGTAAAGCCCACTACTAAATATTCTAGACTCTTTGTATTAAGAGGTGTTAGAGAGCTGAGGTGAATGCTTTTAATCAAACATTTCAGGCTTTTTTGAATAAAGGGGGTGCTGGCTCATGTCTGACTACTTCCTGTGGGCATGGGGCAATGTGTGAGAGGGGAGAGTTGGGATTTGGTGGGCTCATGCTCAGCAAGAGGTATGGCTGGAGCAGCATCTGGTTTACTGTCATCCTGGAGACCTCAGGCAGCTGTTTCTTGAGGGAGATGTGAAGGCAGGTTGCTAGGAGAAAAAAATATTGTTATTATTGGCCTTATGAATGGGACTAGCCATGGGAAGGGTCATTAACTGCCAGAAAGAATGGGACAGAGAAGTACCCTGGTTGTACAGGTAAGACTCAGTGAATAAGTGAGATACCGGAGCAGATATGCCCCTTTAGAACTTTAGTTGGTAGGTGTCCTTGAGCCAGGAGAGTGGGTACCAGTGGTGAAGTCCCAGGAGCTGGTGCAGGTGCTGGCATTATCTGGAGGGCCCTCTGAAAATTGGTTTTGGTCCAGACAGCAGGGGTGATGTGACAGACTTTGTTGACTCCCCATAGGAGATATCATCTCTGAGGAGTAGATGGGGGATGAGGAGAAGGTGGGGGGAATGGAAGAGAGAGGTAAATGGGATTGGTAAGTAAAATAAGATTGCTTCAAAAATGAAAAAAATAAAAAAAAATCCAGGCTTTCACTGTTTCTCTGTCCCCATAAAAAATTATGTGCTGAATGTTTATAAGGGTTGTTGTGCCATACACAAACTCCCATGGATAAGTTCAATAAAGAAATACAACTATGCACATATGTTCAGATTATGTGCATTAACATATTTTCTAGTTCAAGAATTTTAGATTGCTGTTTGCATTAGATCAGCATAGCTCCTCTATTATTTGATGAATTGTTGAAAAAATGAATAAATTGCATCTTTGCAACTAAACTTTCTGGTATTTCCCACTGAGAAGGTTTCTGTTTTTACAAGAATAGGCCCAGTGATGAGGAAATAGTGGGAATTTTTGTCTATCAAAGAATTCTAAACCTACATCAGAAATATGAACATTTACATTTAAGTGTGTATATATTCATTTATTTTACAGTTTGGAACATATAGATTTCTTGATAAATAAAAATTTCTTCGTTAAAATCCCCCCTCTCTTCTCTTCTCTTCTCTCTCTCTCTCTCTCTCTCTCTATATATATATATATATATATAGTCTCTACAATATGCAAATTATTCTCACTTTATATGTTCTCAGATATATACATTGATATATACTTATAGTGTGTATATATGCTATTTGTATATATTTGCATTCTCTTATTAACCATCAGGAATTAAATGGTTAAATGGATCATTGGAAAACTTTAGATGGTAACTGACATTTTCTTACATTAAGAAATAACCCTTGAGTTGACGGACATCCAACTGAGGGAGGTGAGTTTTGATCTGACAGTTGCTTCCTTCTACAGGGTTTTAATCACACAGGCAGCATGCAAACTTCAGAAAACCTCAGGAGACAGTAGCTAATGCTGCCTGGTATACAATCCATTGCTAGAATAAAAGCAAGAAGACATGTGGCAATTAAATTTGAGATTCCCTGGGAACCCAGAAATGTAAATCTGCTTTAAGCCTATGAGTTTTTGTTTCTTAAAAAAAGAAGAAAACCCACCTCACCTACTTACTTTATTAGAACAAAGGAACAGCTGCCAATAATTGTACTTTTATAATAATTAAGACAGAATTTATCCATTAAGGTATTTGAACCATTTAGTTGTTTAAGCTATATCCCTTTAAAATATGTCAGCTACTTTCCCGTATTTTAGTTATATTATTCTGAAACACATAAACTTTGAATATAAAATTCTGAATAAGATATAAAGTTTTCTGACACTGGCTTTTGAAACAGAACTACTTGAATCTCTCTAAGTTGATGTTATATATTTTCAGCCTATCCAGATGACCAAAGTGACCAAATTAAATTCTTCTTTTCTCATTTTAAAGCAGTCAGTTTTTTTTTTTTTTTTTTTTTTTTTTTTCGAGACAGGGTTTCTCTGTGGCTTTGGAGCTTGTCCTGGAACTAGCTCTTGTAGACCAGGCTGGTCTCGAACTCACAGAGATCCGCCTGACTCTGCCTCCCAAGTGCTGGGATTAAAGGCGTGCGCCACCACCGCCCGGCCAGTCAGTTTTTTTATATAAGTTTTTTTTTCCCCAGATAAGGCTTCTTTTCCTTGAACTCAAGCATTGTTTTACAATTGGGTTCCAAAATATTTGCAGAGTATCTATTTTCTGCCAGGCAAGGAGGAGGTTGTGAGAAATGTGTCTTTTGGATGCGCAAAATACTACTGAGCTCAAACACGTTGGAAAGCAGAAACAGTGGGTGTGTTAGTTACGCTTCTGCTGCTGTGATAAAACACCATGATCAGAAGCAAGCAACTGAAGTCAAAAATGAGTTTATTATGGTTCTAGAGGGGACGTCCATAAATAATAGGGTGCCAGTGGTAATGGGAGCTCGAGCAGGAAGCTGAGTGATCTCATCCTCAACCACAAGAATGAAGCATGGAGAAGAAACTAGAAATGGTGTGAGGCTATAAGCTCTCAAAGACTGCCCAGAGACATAAGAGCCTTCTCTGGAAGGCTCTTAAAGATTCTGTAATCAACCCCAAACAGTGCCTCTAACATGACACAAAATATTCTAAAACATTCAAAACACCACAGTGGGGTTCGGTATTTCCCTCTAGGTTGTCTAGAGACCAAAGCATGCCCAAGAACTCTTCTTTTCAAAAGAGGAAGAACTCACAAGACTTTCTACTCCTAACTTAACTACTGGAGTAGAGTGTGATTCTTCTCTGGTCTGTGGTCACTGGTTTTGAATGCCTCCATAGCCATGTAGAAATGAGCAACACAAAGTGAACTCAGTGTTTTTAATGAGAAATGTCCCTCATAGGCTCCTGTATGTAACTATTTGCTCTCCACGTGGTTGTATCCTTTGGAGGGGTTGACTTGCTGGAAGAAGTATGTCCCAGATGGTGGGCTTTGAGAGTTTAAAGCCTCACACTACCTTTAGTTCAGACACTATGCTTTGTGTTTTTGCCTTAAAATGTGAGCTCTTAGAATCCAGCTTCTGTTGCTACTGCTGCTGTCAGTTGCTCTGCTGCTCTCTACCATGATGAACCCTCTAAAAAATAGGCCCACATGAGTCTAATATATGGCTGGGTTTTCATTCTTTAATTACATTGATTTAAAATTTTAAGTTAGAAATGTTTTTATTGTTTTGTTCCTTTAGCAGAATAATTATAGTATGGTTTACCCAGGCCCATGTAGTCACATGATCAAAATATACTGTATGGGTATATGAAGGGGATCTAAATAGGATAGACAAATAACTGGGAAGACAGAACCCTAACTGGATATCTCTTATCACTAAATGAAGTCTCTGGTTCTGGGATGAGCTATATCAAATTAAGTTGTTGACCAAAGGGGTCCCATGGGAACTGCCATGCAATCCAAGGTGTTATCATGGCTCTTGATTGTTCTCCACAAACAGATGGTAAGGCCCTATTGCTGAAGACAGCACCTACACAACCAAATGAACATGGAGAAGTTGAGTTGGTGCCTATCTCACTGACTTGTGTTCATAGTACTGGAAGTTTTTTGCGTGGAACCCAAGGATAAACCAACTATAAACCCTTTGATCTACATTGGTGACCTGCCTGAAAATGTGTGAATGCAATAGCTGCACAAAGCCTGTGCGACTAATCAACCAGTATCTGGTTTTACTTAAGGCCCACTCTATGAGATGAACCCCAATGTTGGCACTGCTCAGGTGGCCAAGAACCTGAGACTAGATAGCCCAGGAACTTAGGAAAAAAACCAAATACTACTGCTCTGTTAAGTAGCATAGCAAACAGGGTAACCCCTATGAGCATCCTGCTATACTTATTTCTCAGTGGCTTGCTCAGGTATCAGCAGAAAAGCTTCCTCCTAGAGTAGAGGGAATAAATACAGAGTCATCCAGCAAGACTGAGAGAGCTCAGAATACTCAGTCCTAAATGGAATGTCTCCATCAAGATCCTCCCCACAGAGCTCTGGGAACCCTGCAAAAGAGAAGGCCAAAAGACTGCAAGAGCAAGAGGGGATGGAGGACACCAAGGAAGCAAGATCCTGTAACTCAGCATGATCAAAGGTCAAAGGTACTCACAGAGACTGTCAGCATTTACAGGGCCTGTGGAGGTTTGCATCAGATGGCGTCCCAGTGCTGAGAGGGAAGGGGACACAAGACCCCACTCCTAAACCAGAAGTTATCTCCAACTGATAACTGCTCAAAAATAAAAAAACATTAGTTTTCTCCAAAAGAGTACACAAGGTAGACAAGCCACTCTTAAGGCCAGGCCCCAGAACCAGCAGTAGATGGCAACACAAAATAAACTCAGTGGCATTTTGGAGGGCCTTTGTCTCATGTTTTGCCAGGATATTATTTTTCCTTTTTTCTTTACAGGTCCCTGTGTATACATTATGGTTTCTGGTTTTGTTTTTATGTGATTTCTGTGTTTGTGAATGTGTGTATGTCTCTGCATGTACCTGAGTTTCTTGTGCTTTCTCTTAGGATTTGGTGTTTCTGTTTGTTTTTGTCCTAGTCTGGTTTGTTGGATTTATTTTAACCTAATTTATAATAATAATAATAATAATGATGATGATGCTTCCTTGTATCCTAATGAGTGAAAAAATAAAGGGTGTACATTTGGATGGCTGGAGAAGTATGGAGGATCTTGGAGGAGTTGGGAAATAATCAGAATATACTGTAGGTAAAGAGTATTTTCAAAAAAATATACTGCATTAAAATTTTAAAATAAAAGAAACAAAAATGTTTTTAATAAAATAATTAACTTTTAATTTTTTTCTTTTATTTTTAACATTTTAATATTAAAATTACACGATTTCTTCTCCCCCTTTTTTTCTATGACACATCTTTGTTTTAAAATTCATGACTTCTCTTCATTAATTGTTGTTAAAAGGCACAACGACTACAGTACATTTTAATAGACCATTCCAAATACACATTTGCTATCTTGTTCTGAGAAAATTGAAGATAATTTAATTTAAAATAATTTAATTTCTAAGATAATTTAACAAAAAGCTAGAATAAATCTGATTTTAAATAATTCAAAAATGTAAATCAAAGACAGTGTACCAAAATGCATTTTCCCCTCTAAATCAGCTTACTATACACTATAGGTTGTAAAACATTTCATATTTTGACCTTTTGGTAACATCTTTTAATCATAGTCTTATATTTTACTTTTCAAATTTTCAACATAATTTGTGAATGAATTACAATGCTTTTGGACAGATGAACATTTTGTTCCTATGCACTCTAGGGATAGAAATATTTATAAGCCCATCTTAAATTATAGGTCAAATGGAGAAAATTTTCCTAGAAATAAACTAGAAAAGACATTTTACAGGCACTATAAATGTGTGTTCAGGAGAAACAAGGTGAGCTAGATTCTGCCTATTTTGACTTCTTTTTCTACAAGGTTCACATAATAAAAGGGGTGAAATATAAAAACTCAACTCAGGAAATATGATTGTTACATTAGTTCTCTTTGATGAGGATGAAAACTATACATGAAGGTCTTACAACTTTCTCCTTTAGGGCATGTAGATCTCACAGAATTTTAAAACTGGGAGAGCTGAAGGAAAATAAAATGGTATAGGTGTTTTAGAGAAGTCTCAGCTGTGTTATTCTTTCAAGCAATCATATTATGAAACCTCAATATTGAATATAGTTTGTTGACATTTTATATTTAAAAAAACACTTCTGGGTAAAATTAAAGTGGCTTCATACAAAAAAAAAGGCAGCTGGAGACTGAGTGCTCCAGATTTTTTCAAGCAAACAGTGATCAGAATCGTTCAGAGAGACAGACACCACACACACACACACAGAGAGAGAGAGAGAGAGAGAGAGAGAGAGAGAGAGAGAGAGGTCCTCAGGTGAACTTGGCTGTGAGGCTCTAACTCACATACAAATGTGATGTGGGATTCCCCTCTGTATGCTGTGAATACCATTGGTTAACAAAGTGACAAAAAAAAAAAAACTGGCTTGGCCTGTTAGGGTAGAACAGAGCTAGGTAAGGAAAACTAAACTGAATGCTGGAAGAAAGAAGGCAGAGTCAGGAAGAAGCAATGTTACCCTACCAGAGACAGATGCTAGGAACTTGTTACAACACAAATGGGGAACTGTCAGGTCTTAGGACAGCCTCATAGAGCTTAGCAGCTATCCTGGTCCCCATCCTGCACAGGTCATCCACCGACCAGGACACAGAAATGGGATTCTGAACAGTTAATGACCTGTCCCTGGTTGCAGAGTTTGGAGTCTCAAAATTTATACTTTGACTACTGAGCATTTGTTTCTCAGGAGGCCAGAACCAGATTCAGAACCTACAATACTTAAAAGCCTGTCAGGGCTGGGTGGTTATGGCCCAAGCCTTTAATATCAGCACTTGGAAAGCAGAGGTAGGAGGATCTCTGTCAGTTTGAGGCCAGCCTGGTCCACAGAGCAAGTTCTAGGACAAGTTCCAAGGCTACACAGAGAAACCCCATCTTGAAAAACAAAGACAAAAGCAAACAAACAAAAATGGTCTTTCAGGTATGGGGCTTTGTAATTTAGCTTAAGGAAAGAAGATTCCAATTTTGACATGTTAGAATTATTTTTGTAGGAAACATAGCTTGCTCCAATACTGAGGGGACTTAAGAGGTGAGTGAACAGACATGCAGCAGGACACTACACTCTCTAGGACCTACACAGTGGGACAAAAACTGCAGGCCCATCCTCCAACTCCCTAGAATTTTCTAGCCAGCCAGCAGGAGACCTCCCTACAGGTAGGCTTTCCCAAAACACAAACCCATCCTCCTCACCCTCCAAGCTACTAGACCCACCCCTCCCTCAACCTCACCTATCTTCCTGTAACCTCAGAGGAACTCTGAAACATAGCTTACTTCAATAGTGAGAGGACTTAAGAGATTGCTACAGTACTGAGGGGACCAAGTGCTTGCTATAACTCTAAGGGGCCAATAAAGAGAACCAAGGGAGCAAACCAGGAGAGAAGACCAAGTGAGCAGGCTTAGAGAGACCTGAGAGGAATCCTGAGACACAGACATTGGCAGTACAGAGCAGACCAACATAAATTCCCAAAACTCAGACAGCCACTGTGAGGATTGGACCAAGGTGCAAAGACACTGCCAGCCTCATTTTAAGGAAGAAATGGGTAGGTGCAAGAATTTCTTCAACAATCTAAAAAGCAACATGGTAACACCAGAACCCAGTGGTCATACAGCAGGGAGACTTGATCATCATAACCCAGAAAGAGCAGAAAAGAACAACTTTAAACATAACTTTGTGAAATTGATGGAGACATTTAAAAAGGAAAAAAAACTCCCTTAAAGAAATTGAGGAAAAGATAAACAAAATATGGATGAAATTAATAAATCCCTAAAAGAAACTAAAGAAAACCAAGAAAAAAAAAAAAACAATCAAACAGGTGAAGCAAACAGTTCAAGTCTTGAATACTGTAATAAAGGTAATAAAGAAAACACAAACCAAGGGAATTCTGGATATAGAAAATATGGGTAAGTAAACAGGAGCAAGTATAACCAATAGAATACAAGAGACAGAAGAAAGAATCTCAGGTGCTGAAAATACTGTAGGGGAAATAAGCCATTGGTCAAAGAAAGCATTAAATCCAATAAATTCTTAACACAAAAATCCAAGAAATCTAGGACATCATGAAAAGACCAAAACTAAGAATAATAGGGGTAGAAGAAAGAGAAGAATTACAGCTCAAAGATATAGAAAATATATTCAACAAAATCATAGGAGAAAACTTTTCCAACCTAAAGAAGGATATTTCTATGAAGGTACAAGAAGCTTACAGAATAATAAATAGGCTGGATCAGTAAAAAAAAAAATTTCCCTTGCCCTATAATAGTCAAAACACAAAATACAGACTAAAGAAAGAATATTAAAAGTTGCAAAGGAAAAATGGTCAAATAACATATAAAGGTAAACCTATGAAAATTTCACCCGACTTCTCTCTGGAAATCATGAAAGCAAAAAAGGTCCAGGGCAAATGTGCAGCAGACACTCAGAGACCACAAAAGCAAGTCCAGACTACTCTACCCAGCAAAGCTTTCAATCACCATCAGTGGAGAAAACAAGATATTCTATGACAAAACCAGATTTAAAAAGGAATATACAGCAAGCCAACACTCAACACCAAATTAAATGGAGAGAAATTCAAAGCAATTCCACTAAAATCAGGAACAAGACAAGACTTTCCACTCTTTCAATATATCTTTAACATAGTTCTTGACGCTTTGGCGATAACAATAAAACAACAAAATGAGATCAAAGGGATTCAAATTGGAAAGGAGGAAGTCAAACTTTCATTATTTGCAGATGACATGACAGTATATAAGTGACCCCAAAAACTCTACCAGAGAGAACTCCTATAGCTGATAAATACCTTCAGTGATGTGGCAGATACAAGATCAACTCAAAAACGTCAGTTGCCCTCCTATACACAAAGGATGAAGAAGTTGAGAGGGAAATCATAGAAACATCACCTTTCAAAATAGCCACAAATAACATAAAATATCATGGGGTAACATTAACCAAAGAAATGAAAGATCTTTTTGACAAACACTTTAAGTCTTTGAAGAAAGAAATTGAAGAAGATACCAGAAAATGGAAAGCTCTCCCATGCTCTTGGATAGCTAGGATCAACAAAGTAAAAATGGTACTCCTACCAAAAGCAATCTATAGATTCAATGCAATCCCCATCAGAATCCCAACACAATTCTTCACAGGTCTTGAAAGAACACTAATCCACTTCATATGAAAAAACAAACACACCCAGGATAACCAAAACAATTCTGAACAATAAAGGAACTTCTGGAGGCATTACCATCCCTGACATCAAGCTCTATTATAGAACTACAGTAATGAAAACAGCTTGGTACTGGCATAAAAAAATGCAGAGGTTGACCAAAGGAATTGAATCAAAGACCTGGATATTAACCCACACACTTAGGAACACCTGATTTTGACAAAAAGCTCAAATTATACAATGAAAAAAAGAATGTTCAAAAATGGTTCTGGCATAACTGGATGTCAACATATAGAAGAATGAAAATAGATCCGTATCTATCCCCATGCACAAAACTCAAGTCCAAATGCATTAAAGAACTCAATATAAATGAACCTGATAGAAGAGAAAATGGGAAGTAATCTTCAATGCATGAACACAGGAGACCACTTCCTAAATATAACTCCAGAAGCACAGAAACTGAGAGAAACAATAAATAAATAGAATTCTTCTGTAAAGCGAAGGACACAGTCAATAAGACAACAAAGCTGCCTACTGAATGGGAAAAGCTCTTTACCAACCCCACAAAAGATAAAGGACTGATCTAAAAAATATATAAAGAACCCAAGAAATTAGACATCAAGGTTCTAGATAATCCAATTGAAAAATAGAGTGCAGAACTAAATAGACAATTCTCAACAGAAGAATCTCAAATTGCCAAAAGATACTTAAGGAAATGTTCAACATTCTTAACCATCAGGGAAATGCAAATCAAAACAGCTCTGAGATATCATCTTATATCTGTCAGTATGGCTAAGATCAAAAATACCAATCATAGCTTATGCTGGAGAAGATGCAGAGTAAGAAGAACACTCATCCTTCTCTGGTGGGAATGCAGACTTTTACAACCACTTTGGAAATCAATATTCCTGTTTCTCAGAAAATCAGAAATTAACCTACCTCAGGATTCAGGAGTCCACTCTTGGGAATATACCCAAAAGATGCTCAATCATACTACAACTATGTTCATAGCAGCATTATTTATAACAGCCAGAACCTGGAAACAACCTAGATGACTCTGAACCGAAGAATGGATAAAGAAAATTTGGCACATTTACACATTAGAGTACTACTTAATGCTAAAAAGCAAGAACATCTTGAATTTTCCATTAAATGGATGGACTTAGAAAACACTATCCTGGGTGGGGTAACCAAGACCCCAAAAGATGTATATGGTATGTACTAACTCATAAGTGAATACTAGCTATAAACAAAAGATACTGAGCCTATAGTTCACGATCCTAGAGAAGCCAAGTAATAAGGTAAATCCAAAGAAAAACATGTATAGGTCTACCTGGAAATTGGAAACAGACATGATCACTTGACAAAGTTGGGAGTATGGGAGTGGGAGGAGAAGGGAGGGTGGAAGGGAAAGAGGAGGGTAGAAGGGAAGGGTAAGGAGAACTTGAGGGAATGGAATTGTTGAGAGGGAAGAAGGACAGAGATGAGAACAAGGAAAGAGATATCTTGATGGAGGGAGCCATATAGGGTTTGCAAGAAACCTGGCTCTAGAGAAATTCCCAGGAATCCACAAGTATGAATCCAGCTAAAACCCTAAGCACTAGACTGCCATGTAGTCAGACTGATGAATATCTTAAATATCACCATAGAACCTTCATTCCGCAACTGATGGAAACAGAGGCAGAGACACACACTGGAGCACTGAACTGAGCTCCCAACGTCCAGTTGAGGAATGAGAATATGGGTAAAGGGGTCAAGTCTATGATGGGTACACACACTGAAAGAGTCTACCTGAGCAAATGGGAGCTTACCAACTCCAGTCAGAATGGGAAGAAACAAGCACAGGTCAAACTAGTCCCTTCTAATATGGTTGACAGTTGCATGGCTGGGGCAGAATGAAGGGCACTGGCACTGGCACCAGGATTTATCCCTACTGCATGTACTGGCTTTTTAGAAACCTATTCTCTTTGAATACATACCTTGCTCAGTCTAGATATAATAGGGAGGGCCTTGAACATTCCCCAAGCAATCTCTGAGGACTGGATGGGGGTGGGGTGGGAGGGTATGTGGAGGGAATAGGAGGAAGAGAGGGTGTGGGAACTTGGATTGGTATGTATAATGAAAAAAGATTGTTTTGTTTTTTTAAAAAAATAAAAAAAAGTAAAAAAGAATTATTTTTATGTTTGACCTTTTATTTACTTAAAAATAAAAAATAAAGAGAGAGAGAGAGAGACAGAGACAGAGAAGACCAAATGCTTACATTGCAAAGATATGCAAGCAGGTTAGAATGAGGTAAAAATGCTCCCAGGTAGGGCAGTCAAAGCGCTCTGGGGCATGGAGGGAATGGGGTTCTGGCCATCACTACTGTAATGAGCAAGAAGAGCCTTTGCAGCTGACTTGGTTGCTACATCCCCACTGGGCAACTTCAAGGATGCTGCTACTTCTTAAATCATTCTTTCATTCATCTGTTTGTTCATTTGTTCATTCATTCATTTGCCTGTTCCTTCTTTTCTATCTCCCTTTCTAATGCCTTTCTTTTAAGTAAACCAGTACAATTATGTGCATCCCAGAAATTTTTAAGGAGAAAGAACTGTTCTAGCAGATCTCTTCTATGTGCCTATGTCCTTCTCTAATCCATCACGCTTATGATTTCACTCTGATCTCATAAGAAAATGAGTCACCTTCCTGCAGTACTGATGGTGTTGGGACCATGTGACATCATATTTCCCAGAAAGTTTTATCTATTATTGTAGTTGGTGTGGGATTCCCTTCCGTATGCTGTAAATATGTTTTATTACCACTGGCTAATAAAGAATTTCCTTTGCCCTATGGCAGGGCAGAATATAGCAAGGCAGGAAATCCAAGCAAAGATAGAGGAGGAAATAAGGTGAAGTCAGGCAGTCACCATGTAGCTACCAAAGGAAAAAATGCCAGAAACTTACCAGTAAACCATAAGACTTGTGATAAAATATAAAACAATAGAAATGGGTTAATTTAAGAAATAAGAGCTATCTAGGAATATACCTGAGCCGTTGGTCAGGCAGAATTGTAATTAATGTAGTTTCTGTGTGGTTATTCAGGTCTGGATGTCCAGGAAACAAAAGTACGGTCTCTGTTTTTCAGTAGTTAAACACCTTGGATTAAAGAATCATAAATTAGTCTTAAAATAGGAGCTACAAGCACTGTGAGGATGTATAGCACAGGACTTTATTCCATTCGACATACTAGGTTTTAACTTACTAGTAAAAACCCTTTTAAAATCAGCAGAATATTGCCACTACTATGTACTAAAAACCCAATGGAAAAACATCCTTAATGGAATACATCTTTGAATAATCATTAAATCCTCATCATGGACCTTCACTTTATTCTGGCCATTTTATTGACAATCTTTGAAACATGTTTGAATCTCCTCTGAAATTTATTTTCCTTATTATGTTGTTCCTATTCTCTTAAAATCATCTAGACCTTTCAAAAGGTACCTTCCCCTATGGATCCTGAAGCAATTCTGGGAATTTATGTGGAGGAAGGTAGTGCTGTGCTTTGGAAGTTCTTCTCTGCTGATGATCTCACTCCTTCCAAAATACATACAAAAACATTCCAAACTTTCCAGTCTGTTTTTATTAATATTTTCCCCACATGGCTGAATTAGTTTTAGGCAGGTTTTTATGAGATACCCAGATGGAAACTCTGAAATGAACTGCTTTAAACTTGGAGGGTAGAAATGAGGTTTATCTTGTCTCTTCAGACACCCCGTGCACTCAGGAGTCAGAATGCTCTCTGTAGAGAGAGTAAGGCTCGTGACATACATAATTAGGTTCCACCTTATCACAACTGAGAGCAGGTCCTAGGCGGGCTGCAGTGCCTCTGTAGCGCTGCCATAAGCTGCTTGCCAGGAAGAATCTCACAAGTGTCATTGTATTAGGAAGGAAAGAGGAAAGCATTTTTTGTGGATAGAAAATGTATTGAATTATATGAGGGTTTAATGAGCTTTTCGGGGACAGACAAGCAAAGATTCACATTATAGTCCAAGTTTTGAAAAAGATTATTAGTGCCCTCTATGTTTGTAGAATGCCCATGATCATAAAAAGTAGAAAAAACAAGTTGTATAATGTACCAGCCTTTTTCTTTTGGGTCTCCAACCAGCTTCCAAATCATGACAGGGAGAATTAATATTTGTTATGAATGCTTAGCCTAATTTTATGGTCATTTCAGGCTAGCTTTTTTGTGGGGGGGGGGGAAGGGTTTTTTTCTTTTTTAATTTATTAGATTTTTAAAAAATACCAATCCAAGATCCCACTGCCTCTCTTCCTCCCATTCACTTCACAAACCTTCCCACCCTACCTCCATCCAATCCTCAGAGAGGGTAAGGGACATTGCTTTGTGTAAGGTCCAAGAAACTCCCTAATATATATAGGCTGAACAAGGTATACATCCAAAGAGAACAGGATCCCAAAAAGACAGTACATGCAGTAGAGATAAAACCTGATGCCACTGACAGTGGCCGCTGTCTGCCCCAGCTATGCAACTGTCAACCACATTCAGAGGAACTAGTTTGGTCCCATGCTTGTTCCTTTCCAGTATGGCTGGAGTTGGTGAGTCTCCATTAGCTCAGGTAAACTATTTCAGTGGATGAACCCATCATGGTCTTGACCTCTTTGCTCATATTCTCATTTCTTTCATTCTTCAACTGGACTTTGGGTGCTCAGTTCAATGCTTCGATGTGGGTCTCTGCCTCTGTTTCCATCAGTTGCTGGATGAAGGTTCTATGGTGATATTTAAAACATTCATCAGTCTGACTAAGATCGGGCCCCCTCTCCTCTATTGCTTAGTCTTAGCTGGGGTCATACTTGTAGATTACTGGGAATTTCTCTAGAGCCAGGGTTTTTGCTAACCCTGTAATGGCTCCCTCCATCAAGATATCTCTTTCCTTGCTCTCATCTCTGTCCTTTCTCCATCTCTAATATCCCATTCCCCGTAGTTCTCCTTAGCCCTCATTTTCTCTTCTCTACATCTTCTACCCTATCTTCTCCCTGTCTCCAATGTTCCCAATTTTGTCAGGTGATATGTCTGTTTCCAATTTCAAGGTGGAAATATGTATGTTTTTCTTTGGGTTCACCTTATTACTTAGCTTCTCAAGAATCATAAACTATAGACTTGGTGTCATTTTATTTATAGCTAGTTTCCACTTTTGAGTGAATATATACTATATTCATCTTTTTGGGCCTTGTTTTCCTTACTCAGGATAGTGTTTTCTTATTCCATCCATTTGATAGAAAATTCAAGATGTCCTTGTTTTTTAGCATTAAGTAGTACTCTAACGTGTAAATGTGTTACATTTTCTTTATCCTTTTTTCAGTTCAGGGGCATCTAGGTTGTTTCCAGTTTCTGGCTATTATAAATAATGCTGTTATGAACATAGGTGAACAAATGCCTTTGTAGTATGACTGAGCATCTTTTGGGTATATTCCCAAGAGTTGTATTCCTGGATCCTGAGGTAGGCTGATTCATAGTTTTCTGAGAAACTGGCATACTAATTTCCAAAGTGGTTGTACAAGTTTGCATTCCCACCAGAAATGGATGAGTGTTCCTCTAACTCTGCATCTTCTCCAGCATAAGCTATGATTGGTGTTTTTGATCTTAGCCATTCTGACAGATATAAGATGATATCTCAGAGCTGTTTAGATTTGCATTTCCCTGATGGTTAAGGATGTTGAACATTTCCTTAAGTATCTTTTGGCAATTTGAGATTCTTCTGTTGAGAATTGTCTATTTAGTTCTGTACTCTATTTTTCAATTGGATTATCTAGAACCTTGATGTCTAATTTCTTGGGTTCTTTATATATTTTTTAGATCAGTCCTTTATCTTTTGTGGGGTTGGTAAAGAGCTGTTCCCATTCAGTAGGCAGCTTTATTGTCTTATTGACTGTGTCCTTTGCTTTACAGAAGAATTCTATTTATTTATTGTTTCTCTCAGTTTCTGTGCTTCTGGAGTTATATTTAGGAAGTGGTCTCCTATGTTCATGCATTGAAGATTACTTCCCACTTTCTCTTCTATCAGGTTCATTTATATTGAGTTCTTTAATGCATTTGGACTTGAGTTTTGTGCATGGGGATAGATACGGATCTATTTTCATTCTTCTATATGTTGACATCCAGTTATGCCAGAACCATTTTTGAACATTCTTTTTTTCATTGTATAATTTGAGCTTTTTTGTCAAAATCAGGTGTTCCTAAGTGTGTGGATTAATATCCAGGTCTTTGATTGGATTCCATTGGTCAACCTGCGTGTTTTTATGCCAGGACCAAGCTGTTTTCATTACTGCATCTCTGTAATAGAGCTTGATGTCAGGGATGGTAATGCCTCCAGAAGTTCCTTTATTGTACAGTATTGTTTTGGCCCTCCTGTGTTTTTTGTTTTTTCATATGAAGTCGATTAGTGTTTTTTCAAGGCCTGTGAAGAATTGTGTTGGAATTTTGATGGTCATTCCATTGAATCTATAGATTGCTTTTGGTAGGATTGCCATTTTTAATTTGTTGATTCTGCCTATCCAAGAGCATGGGAGATCTTTCTATTTTCTGCTATCTTCTTCAATTTCTTTCTTCAAATACTTTAAGGTCTTATCAAATAGATATTTCACTTCTTTGGCTAGTGTTTCCCCAAGATATTTTGCTATTTGTGGCTATTATGAAAGGTGATGTTTCTATGATTTCCCTCTCAGCTTCTTTGTCATTTACGTATAGGAGGACTACTGACTTTTTTGAGTTGATCTTGTATTCTGCCACATCACTGAAGGTATTTATCAGCTGAAGGAGTTCTCTCTGATAGAGTTTTTGAGGTCACTTATCTATATTGTCAAATCATCTACAAATAATGAAAGTATGAATTCTTCCTTTCCAATTTGTGTCCCCTTGATCTCCTTTTGTTGTCTTATTGCTATTGCTAAAACTCAAGAACTATGTTGAAGAGATTGGAGAGAGTGGACAGTCTTGTCTTGTTCCTGATTTTAGTGGAATTGCTTTGAGTTTCTCTCCATTTAATTTAATGTTTGGTGTTGGCTTGCTGAATGCTGCTTTTATTAT
The DNA here is from genome assembly GCF_903992535.2 of Arvicola amphibius. Taxonomy (NCBI): domain Eukaryota; kingdom Metazoa; phylum Chordata; class Mammalia; order Rodentia; family Cricetidae; genus Arvicola; species Arvicola amphibius. Next base: position 171,371,931 of record NC_052048.2, read on the forward strand.
ATTTAGATATGTTCCTTGTATCCTGATCTCTCTAAGAACTTTATCATTAAGGGATGCTGGATTTTGTCGAATTCTTTTTCAGCATCTAATGAAATGATCATGTTTTTTTTTTCTTTCAGTTTTTTTATATGATGGATTACATTGATAGATTTTTTGTATATTGAACCAGCCTTGCATCTCTGGGATGAAGTTGACTTGATCATGGTGGATTTTTTTTTGATGTTTTCTTGGATTTGGTATGTGAGTATTTTATTGAGTATTTTTGCATCCATGTTTATGTGTGAGACAGGTCTGTAATTTTCTTTCTTAGTTGAGTCTTTGCGTAGTTTTGATATCAGAATAACTGTAGCCTTATAAAAAGAGTTTTTTTCTGCTTTTATTACATGGAACACTTTGAGGAGTATAGGTATTAGCTCTTCTTGGAAGTTCTGGTAGAATTCTGCAGTGAAATTATCCTGCCCTGGGTTTTTTTTGTTAAGGAAGTTTAGCAAATAGACAGCTTCTATTTCCTTGCAGTTTATAGGTCTATTTAAATTGCTCACCTGGTACTGATTTAATTTTGGTATGTGGTATCTATCTAAAGAATTTTCCATTTCTTTTACATTTTCAAATCTTGTGGAGTACAGGTTTTGGTAGTAGGATCTAATGATTCTCTGAATTTCCTCAGTGTCAGTTGTTATGTTCCCCTTTTCATTTCTTTCTGTATGCCCTAATTTTCATGCTGCTTCTGTGTCTGTCTGTCTGGAGGCTGCCTGGCTGGCATATCCCTCTCTTTCTCTCTTGTTCTCTCCTCTCTTTTTCTTTCTTCTCTTTGAGCCTAGATATCTCTGCCTATTATTTTCTCTGCCTTCAAGACCTGCCTAACCTTTTCCTGCCTACCATTGTTTGCTCAGATTTTTATTAGACCAATCAGGTGCCTTAGGCAGCAACACATCTTTTCATAATTCAAAAAATGCAACATAAATAAATGTAACACACTTTTACACATTTAAATTGGCATTCTTCATCATAAGAAATGTAACGTGTCTTTACTTAGTTAAAACAATATTTTTCAACAGTATAATTCCTGGTTCTACATGTTAAAATCATGCCAGAATGTTGAAAGATCACCATCACTCAGCCTTTGTATGCCTCTGAGGCTTAGGGCATATTGTGAGGCTCTTTCAGTCAGCTGTTGTATAGTTGAGTGAAACAAAATACTTGCATTAAGTTGATACAAGTCTCAAAGCTAACCAAGAATTCCTCCCTAATATGGACAATCCCTAGAATTCTTGCTGTTCCTGAAGCTGCACAAGTAATGTAAAGTTAAAACAAAACTGCTTCAGAATAAATAGGAACTCTTAATTAGAGCAACAAGTTCTACCTGCAGACCAAGAGGTAGGATGGGTACAGGTCAACACCAGACTCCCCAGCCATCAAATTCTTCAGGGAAAAGCGAACTTGACCCCCAGTCAGCATTTCCCATTCTTCAGATATCTGGATCAAAGCAAATACTCTTATTTTTTTTCCTATTGGTAGGACTTTTCCTAAAGAAGGTAAACACTAGCACTTTTAACAAGAGCTCAGAGCTTTAAGTCCTTGAGATTTTCAGAAACAAATCCGGGAAAACAAAGAATCCTGAAAAGGCAGAAATCATTCACCTGTACCTAATTTGGTTGAATTTCAGTGAGGAAGGACAACTGATGACAAACTTAATATTAGTATAACAGCAACAATGGCATTATTCTGTGATCCACTGAAAAGATGCAGTGGAGATCTGTAAGACGGATGTGGTTGTGATGACCCACCCCTGAATAGTTACTGGCTTCTCAAGATGGTCTTGTTTCTATACTGGTTCTAAATGCACATGTGCACACGTGCCAATATAGATACTTACCTGTGCTGTGCACTAATTCTGTGACATATGAAGGCTTTTAGATAGAGAAATTGTACAATGCAATATATATCTGAAGTATGAGTAATATTAAAGTAAAATAATAAGGCAATTCTTTTTTAAAGCAAATACTAAGTTCTGCATTACATAGACACTATTTCAAGAATTAGAGAGCTAAGTAAAAAGAAGTGCCTCCTCTCATGGTTTTTGCATTAAAATTTGTGGAAATATAAATGTATAAATTCCAGGTGCTAACAACTGCTGTTAGGATATTGGGATGAAATTCTTGGAGCAATCTGAAGCCATTTAGTTACATCTATGACACCAACATCTTAGGTGAAATCCGAAAGAGACCCAGTCATATAATCTTTATGGACACAATATATGTGAAGAAAGTCTGAAGTATCAGTGAACTTGGCAGTTTTGAAAAGAAAATAAAAGAATGCCTTAGGGAGATAGAAATGAATGAAAATTGAGGTGCTAAGGTTAAAGAGAAAAGAGGAGTCCAATATGTCAAAGCAAGTAGGGCATAATACAGGTTGACTATCACTGGTCAAAAATTCCTGAGCCAGATATTTTTAAGATTTTGAAGAGATTGTTTTTCAGATTTTAGGTTATTTTCATAGAAATTACTGATTTAGTATCTTTAACTAAAAACTCTCAATAGCCAAATTTTCCCAAATCTGACAGTTTTTGGTGCATCCTGGAGTATTTTGGATTGGGGATGCCCTGGCAGCCCATGGGCTTTATTATCTCAGTTTTTAGGAGATATTGAGTGATGTGATCTTGCTTGAGGTTTAATAACTCCTAGATGTTAAATGAAAGCATTTTGTAAGTTAGAAACAGTGAAATCACAAAAGTAGCCTTTGGAGTTTTAGACCCATCAAATTAAAGAGACTTGGGAAACACTCTAGCAATTTTACATATATGCCACACAATATGTAAAAGCAAACTTCGAATTCATCATTCTACTAGGGAAAACTTAATACAAATCACAGAACAATAACATAATCTGGAGTAATTATAGTATCCTTATAGGCCACTGCAGAATAAAACAGAAAAACCTGACACATTTCCAAGTAAAACAGCTATAAATTCCTCTTTTTCTGTTCCCAGAAAGACATAAACATGTATTTTATTATGACAAATACATGAAATTGATATTAAAATGTGTTTAAATGTGTATAATTGATATCAAAATCTATTTAAACATATATTAAATTAATTATTTTTTCCTAATAAAAAAGAAATAAAAACTAAATAAGCAAGGCCATGGTATAGTATCCTAAGGCCCAGGGATCTTTGTGGAAGAGAGGGCAGAAAGACTGAGCCAGAGGTTGTGGGAGCTTTCAAATAAACAGTATTTTCTAGACATTGTGGCATAGATGCAAATATGAACTCACAATAATAGTGACAGCATGAACAAGACCCATATGGGCCCCAGCCAGACAAAATTCCAGTGTGTGCATGTGGGGGTAGGATGTATTCCTACCATTGGCTAAGGAGCTATAGACACATTGACATTTGATAGGTCCCGGGAGAGGGAGAGTCAGGTTTGTAAAATGATACAACCCATGGTAGGATGACCATAACCAGAGAAAGGCCCAACTTCAAACTAGCTATGCAATCTAAAATGAACTCAATAGGGGAAAAAGGCAAGATAACAGTATCTCAAAGTCCAGTGGGAAGAAACAGAAAAATTGAGACAGAGGAGTTGAGGTTGACAGACATATTCAAGATACATTGCATGGAATTTTCAACCAATTAATTAAAAAGGCTATTTAAAATACAAATTCTAGAAAGAACAATGTGATAAGTGAAATGAAGAATTTCCTGCATAAAGTTCACATGAGATTGAGAGGGTTGAATGGAGTCAGAGACACTTTCTATCAGAAAAATACAGAGAGATAAAACTGGGGCCAGGTCTTTCACAGCTTTGAGAACATAATGCATGTTGAGTGTTGCTTGACAGAAGAGCTTGAAACCAGAAGGTTCTTAAGTAGGGTTGGGATGTGTACAACAATATCAAATCATCTGACGTATAAGTTATTTAAAGTCCCCAGAATAAATAAAGACGGAAAGTATGTAGAAAACAATAGTTAAAAGAAATCCTTAAACCTAGTAGAGGCCTAAATACTCAAGAAAGCCAATGAGCTGAAGTAGGGTGTTCTTTAAGCTGCTGAAGAAGAGTGCTTCTTCTGTAGGAGTCCTGTTAGACAAGGAGGAATGCATATTTAAATACGTGGTAGGCTCTGTCATACTTAACAGCCTAGGTCTATACTAAGCAAAGGGTAGCAATTAGCCACCTGTGGCTTTTGAGTTCTCTGAAGGCTTTGCATATGCACCGAAGATCCTTCAGACGGGTTGAAAATAGGCACGTTGTAATCGTGGAGAAAAGGAGCACTGAAGTCTGAGGGACCAAACCTCGAGGCCTGTCTATCTTTAGCTTCCTTAAAAATAATGTATTCACAACTTTTATGCCTGACCCAATACCTGTGACTGTTATGGTTTTTATCTCTTTAAGAGACAAGCCACACCCACTCCTGGTGATCCCTTCGCTCCTCTCGCCATCTTAGATTCTTACTGTCCCCTCTTGGCGCCTGCGCCCCTCTTCTCTCCAGCTTCCCTTTCTCTGTCTCTGTCCTCTTCTTCTCTTTCTTTACCCCTCCTCTAAGTAATAAATGGCCAATTTTATTCTGTAGGATGTATCTGTCTATGTGCCTTCTACCCGCCACCTGCTCACACCCCCTGGGCTCGCTGGGACCAGCCCACTCGCCTGCCATGCACTAGCCCACCAGGGACCCGCAGCTCTGCTCGGACTGGCAGCCGTCTCTGCCTGGGACTGGCTGCTCTGTGGGCCTGCTTGCCTACTGCCGCTGGGGATCTTGCAGCATTTTTTAAAGTGACACATAAGTAAAATCCTTACAATTTATTACCATAGCTGACTACTCACTTTGACCAACTCTGCACTAATGATGTAAGATAGCACATCAAACCCATAGATGAGATTTTCCTGCTCTATTCTAAACTGCCTACTTGATGTTCCCACTAAAGTATATGGTAAGTGCCTTGGTTTATAACTTTCTATTGTTCTGTGTCTGTTCATATAACTTCTTCCACAATAGAAGGCAACTAAAAGCCAAGGACTGATACATGATGACATTATACAGCATTTTGGATTAATAAAACATGCTATTAGAAATAATTTTAGCCATTTCTTTTTTGTTTCCTTACATTATGGTAGCAGAAAATTTCATATTATGTTAGGAACTCATGCTATTCCTTTATTGAAATTGGCTGGCAAGAACATTGTGAAGCTGATCAAATAGTTGTCTCAAATCAGACAAATTGGAACTACACTTTCAGAAGTTTTATTTTGCTAGCATTAATTTAGTTTTATTTCCCTTTGAATCATTTGCAATTGTTTTAATTTGTGTTTCTGGAGAGAAACACAGTGTGTATCAGAAAATGTCATTAATAATTAACAATAGACGATCCTGAACTGAACATATAACACGTGAGATTTTGAGGTTAGAAGTTTGGGTTGCATCAACTCTCTAGCTCATAGTTCACAACAGGGAAAACTGAATCATTCTGCTTATTTTCATATTTCTTTGAACATATAATGAGGAATATTAAAATGGTTTAAAAATTCAAGTGCTGTGTATAATGAAGACTCTTTAGCAAATCACTTAAGATTTTTAAAATTTTCTTCCCTTTAAAATTTTATTTTCATTTAATAGCCAGTCAATTAAAAGAAAGATATTGCTAGTAGTCATTAAATAATCTGTTCAATAACACATTTTCCTGTTAGTTTCTACAGGCTGAATGTGAACCACTAAAAGAAAACATCGAAGTGATTCATGCCTATTTGTGTATCAAGGAATACCCTGGGACACAGCAGTTTGTGTGATGTATGCAATTCATCCCCTCAAGGAACTCATAGTCTTGTGTGTGGCCATTTCCCCTGAAGAGTTTGGTGTGGCCATTTCCCCTGCAGAGTTTGGTGTGGCCATTTCCCCTGCTGAGGTTTTTTTTTTTTAAAATTTATCCAATAATTAGTATGCTCAAGCTTTGTCTTCCATCCTATCGTTTCCCCTCCCAGAGAAAGGGAATCTACTGACTTTCTGTTCTTAGAGTCTCATTGCCCCTCTCAGACCTGCCTGTGAACATCCATGTTAGAGAAAAGGACAAGGATGTTTGAGAAGCTACAGGATGGGGAAATGGCTCACAGACATCTGTGGGAGGTGAGGGCTGCTCAAAGGTCCATGGTCATTGCCAAACTGGGATATTCAAGAAATCACCACTGCAGATCTTACTGCCCTGAGAAAAACACCAAAGTCACAATTTTGCTGGGATGTGCTCTGTATAAAATTGTTTTTTCAAGAAAATTTTGCTAAAAAAAGATTTCTATTTTCATCTCTTCAGTGTGATCTAAGGCTGATCAATGTTTCTAACGGTACACAAATCAGAAGGACATTGAAAATGTGCTTGCTGTTATACAATGCTAAGAAATATGTAAGGTGCCCCACAAAAGCCAAGAGTTTAAAAAATCTCTAATAACTAAATACTGCTTCATCCAAGTTTCTATAGGATAGTCATGAGAATGCATCTCTCTCTCTCTCTCTCTCTCTCTCTCTCTCTCTCTCTCTCTCTCTGTGTGTGTGTGTGTGTGTATGTGTAGTTTACTTTTATAAAACAATCAAAGGTGTTTCATTGTGGGTATTCAAATTATGTTCAAACAAAAAGAAAGTAAAAATATTGAGAAAATAAGTTAGAATGCACCTACTTAAGTTGGAATAGAAGTGAGCAAATTCAGGCTTTATGTTTTCCAGGTTCCCTTTGGAAAGACCAAGATACTAAGACTATGTATTAAAATGTGTAACTATGTTAAAGGTATAACTGATGTATCAGAACATCAAAGAAACACACATGGATTCCCTAGGAAGCCCTACACATACTCACTGAGAAGTAGTTAACGGGTGGTCTCTATTGCCAACATCCAACATTGAAAACCGGTACTCAGTACTAATATCCATCTAAAGGCCTAGGTTTCATAATTTAAAACAGAAAGTCTGAGTATTAATAATACTAATCATTAAATGCTGGCATAGATAAGATATCGAAAAGTAACTGTCAGCCTTCCTTTGCTGGGGAAACTACCCAAGGAAACAACTTGAGGGATGACACATATACTTTGGCTCATAGTTTCAGAGGTTTTGTGTTGTGGTTTCTGGCTCCATTGCTTTTAGGCTATGGGAGGCAGAGCATCACAGAGGTGTGGGTGTGATGGAGAAGAGCTGCTCAACTCATAGCAGTTGGAAACATAGAGAGGGAGAAATATGATGTACTCTTCATAGGCATGACCTTGATGACCACTTTTCTCTCCTGAGCCCACCACCTAATAACACACTGAGCCAGTACCTTTATAACTAAATTACTTCTCAATATTGTCACATCCTGGGCACTACACCTCAACACATGAGCTTGCGGGTACATATAATATCCAAACTGTATCACTAACTGATGAAAAGCCTGTTGAAAAATCCTAAGAGAATAAGAGCAAGGGCCAATATTTTACTGATTACACACAGGGCAAAATGTTCTCTGGGAGGAAGATAACTTACACAGAAGAGAGCAAAGGAAACAAAAAAGATCTGCATTAAATTGTTAAAAAAAAAAAAAGGAAACCTTTATAAACCTTTTGATGATCTTCCCTGAGCCTAAGGATTCAGGAGCTGTGAAGAAGATGTATTCTCTGGTGCTGGGACCCAGCAATCTGTTCTTTGTGTTGTGTGTTTGTGCAGTTGTGATTTTCTAGGGTGGTTTCCAATTGCTGTAAAGAGAAGTTTCTTTGGTAGCTGATAATGGCCCAGCAGGAAAAACAAAATAAGAGGAGATCTAGGAGACTCCTCTGCTTCAGCTTTCCCAGCCCCCACAGAAAGGAAGGTTTCATTTGGAACCTGTCGACACTGCAGGGTGCCATTCTGCCTCCAGAGATTCCAGACAAAGAGACCCTGCTGAGATGACCTGACCGCCGTGACTGCAACTTCCTGCAGTTTGAACCCTGTTTGCTTTGGAACTAAGATGCAGACTGAACATTTGACTGTTTTAGTTTCTGGGACACAAAACTCATTTTGGTTAAAATATTGGACCTGAAACTAAGACCTAAGCTTTCCCCTCAGGGATAAAAAAGACTCAACATAAAAAATGACTAAAGCCTGCTGCAGTAAAGAAAGAGGCAGCCTAAGGACTTAACAGCTGCTCAGAGACTGAAACTGGTATTTGATAACAGCAATGTCATTGTGCTCTTACCGGTACTGACCTGATATTTGTAACTGCATATACGATTATGAGAAAAGTTGGTATTAACCAATAATGCCGAGAATCGTGGCACTGACCTAAAGAGATTTGAAAAAGTTGGTATTGACAGACAATGCTAAAAAGATTTTGACCTGTTGCTGTTTGCAACTGCTGAGAAAAGTTTGACACACCCTGTAAATGTTAGGAGTTAATGCATATGTTAAGAATTTTAGATTTTGATACAATATAAAAGATTTAAGATGTCCTCTAAACTAGCAGAACAAACATTTTCAATTCAGGCGATTCTCTTCTCCTTTAAATAAGAGACTATAGCCTTTGGGAGCATGATTATTCATAAAGCATTATAATTTATCCTGACAAGAAAGTATGGCTCCACGATACAGAGCTCAAAGTATCTCTCTCCACTAATCTCTTTTCTTCACAGAGATCAGCAGTCAATGATGGGTTTGAAGCTTCTTCTCCCCAGATGCCTAAGACAGAAGCTCGCATATATGAATGCCTGTTCCAAAGACAAAAAAAAAAAAATGGGTAAATAAAGAGGTCTTCGCCCAAGCCAGGTGTGATAGTTCTGTCCTGTTGCAGAAGCACAGGTTATATTAAAATTAATAGGAAAGAGTGGGTTGTAGGTCCATATTTCTACATGGTGGGACAGCAAAGTTCTCGGGCCATAGTTGGTATCCAGCATAGTCACATACCCTGCCTGACAGGCTGTTGCTACCCTAATAAAAACTCAGGATATGTTGCTCCTTTTCTTTTGTAATTATGTAGATTGCCTGAGAAGAGGTGTGAATTCCAAGCTAGTGGCCAAGCTGCAGACATGACTTGTAGTCCTGTTACCCTCAAAATAGAATGTTAATGATCTTTCACCTTAGTTTAGCTTGGGGGATAAAAGGTGTTTGGATAATAAACGCTGAGGATCTTCAGGATTTAAATGAAGCTTGAGACTCCCTTCCGATATTGCTGTGTGAACTGTGCCTCAATTATTCCTGCGCTTCCACGCTGGTCCAGAGAGGGAAAAGTAGTTTATGTAGGGGCATTAGACTCCAGCAAACCTGGAAACAGGAACTGAGGCAGACACCAGTAAAGCTACTTTTCACATACCCCTTTTCTAGGGACGTCACTGCCCACAGTGGACTGGGCTTTCCTATATCAATTAGCAATCAAGGAAGAGCCCCATATACACGTCTATAGACCAATCTGAGGGAAGCAATTATGCAATTGCTGTTTCTTCCTACCAAGTGTGTTAACAACCAAGATTAGCTACCACATTCATAATCTTAAAGAAATCCACCAAATAAAACTATGAATGACTTTTAAAAATGTGTTATTTTATCCCAAATACTTTGACACTTTCTGATGTTTGTGATGCCTTCTGTTCATTGGCTTTCAGGGCCATTACCTGCTGGGGAATAAGACCACATCCTCCTTAGTGTTAGACTGACAAAGACTGATCAAAAAAAAATCCCTGCCCTTATTTTTTTTAAACATCTTTGGATGTATAAAACACCACAATTATTTGTAGACTTCCTATTATGAACCGGCTAGGGGCTATTACAATTCTAGATCTCTACAACTGTGATTAAAACTACCAATATTAGTCAGGGTTCTTTAAAGGAAGAGAACTGTTAGAAAGAATATATGTATTAAAAGGAAATACTTAGCTTTGGCTACATGATACAGGCTGGGTAGTCCAATAATAGCTGTCTTCATACTGAAAAGGCTAATTAAAAAAATACTTCTCCAGCCCACAAGGGCTGTATGCTTCAGTAGCCACTGTAAGGCACTCAAGCAGTGATGATTAAAGCAGGCCTCTAATCTTCACCCCACATTGGAAAGCTCAAAAAGCTGGACTCCAGTATCAATAAGCAGTATTATTAGTTGCAGCAATTTATTTGATGTGCAATTGATTCATCAAAGGGTGAAGGACACAGACGAAAAGGGAATACATTCCTTTTGGAACCTCTTGATGCCTGGGCCAGCTGCAGAAAGTATATTCATTCTTCAAAAAAGAACTTTTCCATCCTTCTGGGAGATGCTCTAGCCAATTTACTCAGAGCCTTTCCTCTCAGATTCAACAAGTTAACAAACAATCAAGACTAACTAAAATGCATCCTGAAAAAAACATGGAAATACATAATTAACCAATTTTAATAGAAACAGTTTAAAATGATCTCCATTTTACAAAACATCACAAAAATGCCCCTCCTTTTTCAAAAAAAAAAATGATGCAGATGTTAGATGTGAGGGTGTGGGGAATAGGTGTTCAGAGGAGTGATATGCAGTGTGGAACAGCAGCAAGCAAAATAAATAAAACATTGAAGAAGTGGTAGCGTTTTAATAACTAGTCATTATCCGACTGGATTGTTTCTTTTTCTTAGAGATGAAGAGTTTTAATTTAATAGCTGCAGATCAACTTCACAAGTAACAGTGAATTTCCAATTGCATCTATAGTTATATGAATATTAAAATCAGTCACAGTGACAAAGTGCTTTGGGATTCTGGGAGAACAGGGAAGGCTGGGGTTGGATTTGAGGTCTGGGCAGAGAGCCACTCTGGAGATCTGATGTGAAGTCATGGTCGTAAGGTTTAGACATTACAGTGAATGCAATACCCTTGGCTATACCTAAACAAGCCCTTGTGCCACTTTAAGGGGAAAAGTCGTTAACGTATCCATAGTGTTGAGAAGAATCTACCTCAGGAGACCCACTGGGGCATGGATATTCTGCTGGCAGTTTGCTCCATGAGAGGTGAGTGTGGAAAGGTGAAGTCTAAATATAGCTTCCTAATTCCTCTTAAAAGACGGCCAAACATCCTCTGTTATCTCCCTAATGCAGAGCCTCACTTTGCTAGGAAGTCCAAGCATGCTGTGTGCAAGCTTTTCCCAGGACACTATGAAGCAGTGAGTAGGAGCAGTGAGTAGGAGCCCCTATTTCTCTCTTGTTCAGAAAAGGGTCTACTTTGGGGTAGTCCACTGTAAGCTGACAGGGCTCATATGGATTCTTCTGTGTCATCAACTCAAATTCTGAGCATTTATGTAGCACAATTATTATGCTTCTTACTGGACGATGTTTTAGCCAGTAAAGTGCTTGCTGTATCATATAAACCAGAAGGAAGAAAGGTCCCTACGATGGAGGACCAGAGATGACAAATAAAAACAATAAGACAAAAGAAATAGCTGGGATCAGGAGGCCTTGCTTAAGCAGATGATTTATGCTAAGCAAGTTTGTGAAGAAGTACAGCATCATATATACTATTTGTAGGGGGCAGAATGGGTAAGGCCATCAGGGAGCTAAGTCAGACAGTGTAGGCAAAGAGAACACAAGATCCCTCAGACACAGCTGCATAAGGACTGATAATCACAGCTTGGGAGAAAGAGTTGGGGCTTTAGAAGCTGCAGTCTTGACTCTTCTGAGGCCTTGGTTCCAGTGTCTGACTGGCCTTTCATGTCTACTCGTGGACAGGAACACAGAACTAAAGTTCCCTTTGTTTTTTCTTTAATCAGGAATGTTAAGCAAGTCTTAGTCAGTCTAGCTACCCACAACCATACAAACATAATTGTATGAATTTGATTTCTAGCACCCACTTAAAATGTCATGTACAGTGGCACATACTTATTTCTGCCCCAGAATGTGGAGATGATAGGATCCCTAGGACTCACTGGCCAGCAGGTTTAACTCAGCAAAGTACAGGCCACTGACTAACCAAGTCTTAAAAAAAAAAACAGTTTAGCAGCCTGGTATTGGCATAAAAATAGACAGGAGGATCAATGGAACTGAATTAAAGACCCAGATATCAATCCACACACCTACGAACACCTGATTTTTGACAAAGAAGCAAAAATATCAAATGAAGAAAAAAAGCACATTCAACAAATAATGCTGGTATAACTGGATGTCAACACGTAGAAGAATGAAAATAGATCCATATTTATCACCATGTATAAAACTCAAGTTCAAATGGGTCAAAGACCTCAACATAAAACCAACCACACTGAACTTCATAGAAGAGAAAGTGAGAAATACACATGAATGTATTGGCACAGGAGACCACTTCCTAGCAGTACAGACACTGAGAGAAACAATACATGGGACCTCCTGAAACTGAGAAGCTTCTGTAAAGCAAAGTACATGGATAACAAGACAAAACAACAGCCTACTGAATGGGAAAAGATCTTCATCAACCCCACATCAGACAGAGGGCTGACCTCCAAAATATACAAAGAACTCAAGAAATTGGTCATCAAAAGAACAAATAACCCAATAAAAATGGGGTACAGAACTAAACAGAGAGCTTTCAACAGAAGAATCTAAAATAGCTGAAAGACACTTAAGGAAATGTTCAATATCCTTAGCCACGAGAGAAATGCAAATCAAAACAACTCTGAGATTCCATCTTATACCTGTCAAAATGGCCAAGACCAATATCACTGATGACAACTTATCCTAGAGAGGATGTAGGGTAAAGGGAACATTCCTCCATTGCTGGTGGGTTTGGATTTCAGTATGGCGATTTCTCAGAAAATTAGAAAACAACCTTCGTCAAGACTCAGTATTACCACTTTTGGGTATATACCCAAAGGATGCCCAATTGTACCACAAGGACATGTGCTCAGTTATGTTCATAGCAGCATTGTTTGTCATAGCCAGAATATGGAAACAACCTAAATGCTCCCTGACCAAAGAATGAATAAGAAAAATGTGTTACATTTACACAATTGACTACTACACATAGGAAAAAAATAATGACATCTTGAAATTTGTGGGCAAATGAATGGATCTAGAAAACATCATATTGAGTGAAGTAACCCAGACCCAGAAAGACAAATATCATGTGTACTCACACATAAGTGGCTTTTAGACATAAAGAAAAGAAAAAAAACAGCCTACAATCACAATTCCAGAGAACCTAGACAACAAAGAAGACCCTAAGAAAGACATACATGGATCTAATCTACATGGAAAGTAAAAAAAGACAAGATCTTCTGTGTAAATTGGGAGCATAGGGACCATAGGAGAAGTAGAAGGGGAGGGGAGAGGAAGAAAGGGGGGAGAAAAATATATAGATCAATAAAAAGATTAAATAAAAAAGTGAAAAAAATCAGCTCAATAAAAACAATAAAAAGATTAAATAAAAAAGTAAAGAAAAAATCAGCTTGGGTGGTACAAACTTTGAATCTTAGTACTCAGAGGCAGAAGTGGGTGGCTCTCTATGAATTTAGGACTATCATGGCCTTTATAATGTGTTCTAAACCAGCCATGGTTACATAGTAAGTCCCCGCTTAAAAAGAACCAATGAACCAACAACAAAACAACCACCTAAGGAATAACATCTAAGCTTGACCTCATGGACATTTACCCACATAATATGCACCAGAACAAATTTTCACACACCCCCACACAAATGTGCACACATACACGAACACACACATACACACAATGCTTTTAAATATTTTATTTGTTCAACTGAGCATACCCCATATGAACCCACAGAGCTGGAAGCTGCATGCACAGGGCCCACATGTGTACCAGTTCCTCTGCACATGCACTATTGTTTTCAGTTGTGTGCTTGCGTGGGATCCTGAATGTGTAAACAAGAGGATCTCTGATTGTTGTGCCTTCTCTTGGGGCTCTTTTATTTTTCTGTTGGCTTGACTTATCCAACTTTGATATGATGGTTTTCATGTTATTGTGTTATATTTTATTTTGTTATGTTTTATTGTTACCTCCTAGAAGCCTGTTCTTTCCTAATAAGACACAGAAAAAGAGTATGTAGTAGGAGAGCTACTTGTTTGCTCCTGGCTGCCAAAATCCAACATAATCACTCAGAAACTATATTATTTGTAATTCTGTTTGGCCAATAGCTTAAGCATATTTCTGGCTAGCTCCTATCTTCACTCATCTCCATTAATCTGTGTATCACCACGAGACTCTGTCTTACTGGGTAATATTCTGGTGTCTGTCTGCAGTGGGGCTACATGGCTTCACCTTCTTCTACCCTACCACAGGGTCAAGACAGTTTCTTTATTAACCAATGGTATTCACAGAATACAGAAAGGAATCCCACATCAGGGGTAGATCTGGATGGAAGAGGAGGTGGGGAGGAACTGGGAGGAATACAGGGAGTGAAAACTATATTCTGATTATAGTCATATGAGAAAAGAATTTATTTGTAATAAAAAGAAAAATAAAATTTAAAAAAGAAAAATACTCCATTTGTTGATAATATTTCTTATCTTTGTATCAGTTATCCATTTAGAAGAGAACTTTTTATCAATACTATATTTATCTAAACTCATACTTTCTATCTAACCATCTATTTTTGTATCTATTTAATTAAGTAATTTTGAGTAACTAAGTAGCACATAACTCTTTAGTTAAATATATACAAGTTCACTTCCTGTTGAGGCTATTGATGGTAAAGAAGATTCAGTGATTTGTTCAGCATAACAAGCTGGTACTTTTAAAGATCTGGAGCTTGCTCTCAGCAGGAAGACAAATCCCTTCTCATCTGAGATTTGGAAGGGGGATTAGTCAGGCTGTGCAAATGACTGAGTTCTGGTCCCTGTTAATGCCAGAGTTTTGGAAATATAAGAGTTTTCTTTAAATGCAAATAAAATGTAAAGTTGAAAACAGAAAACTTTCTCCCTTGAAATGTAGGCGAGATGTCTAGCCAGAAACTACAAAAATCATGAGTAATTCCATATTTCATCATGACAGGGAATGAAGTAGAAAAACCAGATTAGGTACACAATGTCAATTCATATCACATTATGTTACATTCCCAGATCGAAGGCTATATAACCGACATTGCTTGAATGTATGTGTCCTCGATGATCTGATAAAATCTGGATTGTATTTAAATATTCAATAAGCTCACTGTCTTGTAAACAGTCATCATTCCTAATTGCTTTCTCTTTTTTTAGTTAAAAATATATTCTTCTCTCATACAATATATCCCAACCACAATTTCTCCTCCCTCCACTCCTCCGAGGTGCCTTCCTCCCCTAGTCCCCAGATATACTCTCTCTCGATTTTCTCTTTAATGTTTCTTTCATTGGTTAATTAATAAAGAAAACTGCCTTGGCCTTTTAAGAGAACAGAAAATTAGGTAGGTGGAGTAGACAGAACAGAATGCTGGGTAGCAGGAGTGGGGAGACGCTTCAGGGAGTCGCCATAGTGAGTCTCCATGCTTCTCCTCTCCGAGATGGACGCAGGTTAAGATCTCTCCTGGTAAGCCACACCTCGTGGTGCTACACAGATTACTAAATATGGGTTAAAGGAAGATGTGAGAATTAGACAATAAGAGGCTGAAACTATGGGCCAGGCAGTATTTTAAAAGAAAAAAAAAAGAAAAGAAAAGAGCAGGTCTCCAAGAGATCTCCAAGAGATGACAGCCAAACAGGACAAAACAAGATACAATAAGACAAGGCAAAAGCTCTCAGACTGAGGCTGGACAAGACAACCCAATAAGAGGAAAAGAATCTCAAGAGCAGGCAAAATAGTCCAGAGATACCTGCTTGC
Source organism: Arvicola amphibius (assembly GCF_903992535.2). Classification (NCBI taxonomy): domain Eukaryota; kingdom Metazoa; phylum Chordata; class Mammalia; order Rodentia; family Cricetidae; genus Arvicola; species Arvicola amphibius. The sequence continues at coordinate 171,387,648 of NC_052048.2, forward strand.
ACTGATTAGAATCTCATAAGAACACCAAGCTAATGACCATAGCATAGATGCAGACCCATGCAGGCCCCATGCTTGCCATTTCAGTCTTTGTGAGCCCTGCTTCGTTGATTCAGTGGACCATGTTCTCCTGGTGTTCTCCATCCCCTCTGACTCTTACAATCTTTCCTCCCTATCTTCCTTGGAGTTCCCAGATCTCTGAAGGATGGGACCTGATGAGACCTCCAATTTAGACTCTCTCTCTCTCTCTGCATAATTTCTAGTTGTGGGTCTCTGCATCTGTACCCATCTGAGGCTGGAGGAAGCCTCTCTGATGATGAATTGACAAGGTATCATTCTATGAGTACAGAAGAATATCATTAGGTACCATTTCCTTGATTTTTTTTCTCCATTTGTGATTGGTTCTACTGTAGGTCTCTGGGCTATCCAGGCACTGGTGCCTGGTCATCCAGGCAATGTAGGGACATGGGCTCCCTTTTGTAGGATGGGCCTCAAGTTAAACCAAACATTAGTTGGCCACTTCCACGTGTTCTGTGTCCTCATTGCCCTAACACATCTTGTAGGCAGGACAGATTTAGGCTGAGGGTTTGTGGCTGTGCTGATGAATAGGTTGCTTTTTCATAGCCTACAGAGTACCATCTAATGCCAAAGAGACTAGAGTGTAGGGGTGAAGGCTCCAAACCTGGACCAGCTCAATCTCTCAGTGTTCAGTCAGCTGATTTGAAGGTGTACTACTGTCAGTATTCTGTCCTAGCATCAGCCTGGGTTGGTAAGGGACCTCCATGGGACCTCATTGACCAATAGAATGTAACCCAGTCCCAGCACTGGAAGTCTTGCCTGGTTACAGAAGAAAGCCAGTTCAGACCACATATAATCATTCATAATTTCTATAAACTATAGTGGTAAGAAAACAAATGACTTGGATAATATATGTACATACAAACTGTCCTAAAATACATTTTGATCCATCCAGAGTATTAGAAAATAATGGTGGTCTTAATGGTAGAATTTATATGCATTAATTATGAATTCCAATTATTAATTTTCAGTGAAAGTTTCTGCTTCATAAAAATAGAGTTACAATTGACATTTCTTTTCTCTCAGCACCAGCAAGGAAGACTTGTATTACATATTAGTCAGATAAACAAAGTTATGCTGTGGTAGTGACATTAATATGAATTCCAACATTGCATTATAGGCTTGTTTAAGTAACATATTTTATGCTCACAGTGGGACATGTCAGAGTCACTCAAGGGTCTTGGTTAAGGGAGGAACTGATACTACACACAAGGCAGTAGGAAGGGAGGAAAGGACTGGGGAATTACATAGATATTTTTTTCCTGTTCAAGTCTAGACAACACACATGCTATTTCCACTTGAATTTCTATAACCAAGACTTTTCATATGGGCCTGCCTCACTCTGGCTTGCTGCCCTGAGGATGGGTCGGTAGAATTTATCTCTGCACACTTATGGTACTTACAGCACAGACAAGGGATCTGTGAATAGGGACAATGACAAAGAAAAGCCAACCAGCTTCTTGAAACTGCATAATAATCACACTTAAAGGAGGGTATGTCAGTCTGTATGTCTTTGTGAATATTGTTGACACATAATAAATATACCATTTATTTACATACTCAAGCATAACTCCACTAGGTCTGACCAAAAAGGATGGATTTGCCTTTGTGCCTTCAGCATGTACCTGCGAGCCATACCCTGCTTTGTAATTCCTTAAAAAACAATGATTTTAGTAGGAAAAAGTAAGAAGTACTGCAGAATAGTTCACTGCTAGATAGTGAGTCTAAGATCTAATGGCATCCTGTTGTGACTGGCAAATTCCTCCCCAAAAATGAGTTGGCAGGTGGTTTCTACATCATTAAGCTGTTACAGTGTGTTATAAGGTTTTCCTTAGCTTCTATTTCCAGCAGGGAAAGACAACCATCTCTCAAATCAATTGTTAAAATGAATATGAAGGTGAATTTTTCTCTATGCTTATTATTAGGTGCTTAGAAATCAATAATATTTTAAAAAGTAGGAAGTGCATTGCTGCGTAGAAAAGTTATTCATGACTTACAAGCAAAAGAAAACAACAATAAAAAAAACCTGTCAACCATTACATAATTGTTGAAGCAAAGACTTTGAGAAAGAACCTTACCCCACAAGTACCCCACAAAGAATACTTTGGGGTTCTTAATGACTCAACAATTTAGTCATATTGTTGTCTATTTCTAGGGCACACAGCTAAGATTAAAATGTAATGCTAGTAAATTGCTATTAAAATCTCAGTTGGGATCAGGATTTATCCCTGGTGCATGAACTGGCTTTTTTTTTTTTTTTTTTTTTTTTTTTTTTTGCACATTCCCTATGGTGGGATGCCTTCCTCAGCCCTGATGCAGGGTGGAGAGGCTTGGTACTGCCTCAATTGAATGTACCAGGCTTTGTAGACTCCCCATAGGAGACCTTACATTTTGGAGGAATTGATGGGAATGGGGGGGGGGGGCAGGAGGAGGGATGGGAGAGGGAACTGTGACTGGTATGTAAAATTAATAATTTTTTTTTAACAAACCTCAGGTTAAGAATGCTGAGACAGGAAGCAGCTAATTGGACACTGACTACTATGCAGTACACCCGTGTGAACATACAGGTATGCATGTGTACACATACATCAATAAGCTGTGCATTTCCCTGCACTGTGGTGAGGTGCAGGGCTCCTTACCTTCAACTTTTGACGTGAGGAAAGTTCTTGTGGGCTGTCTGGTGCACTGTAGGATGTCCAGTAGCATTCCTGGTCTCTTTCCCTGCTTGGGGCTTCTTTCCCTCCAGATATGACAATAAAAATGTCTCCAGATATAAACAGACACTAAAGACATAGACAAAACACCTCTTTTTCTAGAGCCACTAAATTAGAGGGATCTCGACCACCAGAAAGGACACCTACCGGTTAGGCTAAAGGAAAATATAAAAGAAAACGAAGAATTATTATTTTTTTTTTTTAGAAAAAAGCGATTGTTTATTTTAAAATAGATAGGCTGAAATAAAAAAATCATATAAGGGAGGGGAAAAGACAAGAATAAATACTTTTGAATGAAATTGGTAGAATAAAATGGTTCCTCTGGTTGGTTTTCATATTAACTAAGGCAGTAGAATGCAGACACAGGAATGGGAAACCAGAGCAATGAAAAAGGACAGAGAGCTTAGCAGTACACTAAACCCAACAGCCCTAACATTTGAGAGCTCTGATAAGGAAGCGAATGAAGGTAAGTGTGTTTGTTAGGGCACATAGAAATCAAACTGGCAGTCTCCATTTGTGGATTTAGCCCAAAGGGATTGCTTTCTCATTCCCAGAGTTCTTGCGAGCAGGCATGTGTGAACATCTGTTTTCAGATTTACGTAGCCAGGTCTTCGTTGCTTTCACTAAGTCATTCCTTGTGCTTAGAAAATATCCTGATACAAACAGAAGTCATAAGACACTGATTACCTAGCCACCAGATTGCCCAAATAAGAAAAGTATCCACTTCCCCAAAGAATGAGAGTAATAGACTTTTAAATCTTCAGCGCTTGGTTTCTATTCATTAGATAATCTTCTTGCACTAGATTGTAATTATCACAGAAACCTCCAACTGGACATGCAGAGTGAGAGACTTCAGAGCAATCGGCCCTACATGGAATATGGACTTCTCCTGGCGGCTCAGGGGTCTATGCAGAAGAGGGAGTGGAAAGATTTTATGAGTCAGAGGTGGTAGATGACTGCAGAGAAACTCCATCTTCTAGACAAACCGGCACTGGGACACACAGAAATGCACAGTGACTACGACAGTACATGTAAGACCTGCACAAGTCCAAACCAGACAAAATCCCAGCAAAAAAGAGGGGAACTGGATACAAAACCTCAGTCTTATTCAAGAAGCTATTTGTAAGTAATATCTTTTGGAAAAGGGAAAATCAGTTTTCTCTAATGAGTATATGATTATATTAATCATACTCTAGTGCAGACCCCATGCTTGGAAGTAGTTGGCTAACACAAAATAGACTCCATTTTTTTTTGTACACACACACACACACACACACACACACACACTTTGTTTTAGTGTTTTTAATTCTACTGTTTTGGGAGACTTGGGTTTTTCACTGTTTGTTGTTATTGAGGGGGCATATGTAGTTAGGTTGGTAGGGTGGAAGGGGGAGGATCTGAGAGGAATTAGGAGAAAGATTATCATTAAAATACATTGAATGAAAAATAGTAATATTAATAATAATAATAATAATATCAATTAAAGAACAATATCTTCATAAAACATCAAAAATAATTGAATATAGTTAAAAAGACTATGGTCTAAAATATCTAACCAGATCATTTAAAATAATTATGTTTGAATTACAAAAAGTCAGAGGGGATGGTTATTCTTTGTCTTTTGGTACATTGCAGTAACAAAAACAGAAATCCACTGTATGTTGCTATGGATGCTGTGGGAGCCTTCTCAGCTTGGTCGATCACCTTCCTGGACCTGGGGGGAGTTGGGAGGACCTTGGTCTTAGCATAGAGTAGGGAACCCTGATGGCTCCTTGGCCTTGAGAGGGAGGGAGGGGAGGTATGGGTGGAGGGGAGGGAAGGTAATGGGGAGAAGGAGGGGAGGGAGGGGGGAGGAGGAGGGGAGGGAAGGGGGAGGAGGAGGGGAGGAGAAGGAAATTTTTAAATATAAAAAAAATAAACCATGAAAAAAAAAGAATAATTTTTGTGACAAGGATGACTTCAAAATCATATAAATTTCACTTTTGAGGGGGAAATATTCAAAAGTGAGCAGTAGTTTAGCAAAATAATGTTACCTGTTTTTCCTGCTGTGATTATATTCTTAAACTTTATGAAGTTTGTATGTCTAGAAAAACTATTTGTTGTGCATTTTGCCTGAAGATAGTACTGTATGGTTTTTGTGTGTGTCTGTTGCTTTTTGCAGTCCCTAGAATCTAATAATCATTTCAGAATTGCTGAATAAGATAATAGTACATTTCAGCTGTAAAATAAAAATGCCCAACAGGAAGCTGCTGTGCCCAGGTGGCTATGATATTATATTCAGGTCCTGTTAACATTATTTCCATGTTAGAATTATTTATTTTTACAAGTCTGATTAATATTTGAAAATACACTGTTTAATTAAAATATAAACTTTAAAACATTTTATTATATTATCAGCATCTTTCTGTATTTTCTGTTTATTGGATCAGTTGGAGGTATAAATGTAATTAGATGCATTGTATATTCAATTAAATTTGGCACATAGCAATTATTCCAATCTGGAAGTTATTTTGGTCCTTGAGGAGACAACTGGAGGCTCAGGTCTATTTTTGTTGTCAGAATTAGAGGGAGTTATTCCTGGCATTGAGAAGGTAGAGGACAGGTATGTTGCTAGGTACCCTACCACATGCAGAACAAACCCATTACAAACAAATATACCACTCTTGTCAAGAAGGTCACTTCTACACATTCTTATCTGAGCTGAAGGGACAGAGGAAAGGAAGCTTTCATTGAAAAGCAAGTTTGTGCCCCATTGTGAACAAACATGGTACAGAAATCAAAATCTCCTAGCACACAGGATTTTAATACACATCGAAGCCTCTATTTCTTGTTGATTTCCTTCTCTGCCTGAATAACAGTTGGAAGAAAAGATCCTGCATTCACCACTGTAAGCTAAGAGACTGAAAAGAAGGTAAACACTTATGTGTATGTATAGAGTGATTAGGAAAAAAATTGCTCATCAGAGAAGACCAAGGACAGGCTATAGCAGTTTGGGTCAAAAGAGCATGAGAAGCTGAATAAATGGGTCCTATGACCTATGGCTGCATCACAGAGCCACAAAAGAAAGCTTGAGTGAACAGTTGCCAACGTCTGTAAACAACAGCCTATTGGAAATCCTATTTGGCAATAAAACATAATAAAAATTCTGTTTCCATAGACTGTATAAAAACTGTGTGTGCTTTCCTCTAAGCTATTTAAACATTAGAAAAACTCGCCAATAAATATGCAAAAGCAGCGAATATAACTTTTATAAATGCCACCAAGTGAACGAAGAAGGAAAATAACAAAATAAACTGCAAAGATCATCTAAGAATTTATAGAGTCAATAGAAAAAGTTTAAGTGTATTAAAAGCCAAATTATAAATTACGTTCAGATATCTTTGCATATTTTCCAAAGACTGTGCAAATAGTAACTGAAATTATGCAAATTTAATGTATTGTAGCAATCTTAATTTAATCTTAACATAGAGGGCAAGAGGAAATGCTGAGAACCTGTTTGTTATTAACCTTGCTAATGTTGAATCTGAACTAAATTAATTTTTTCACTTTAAACACATCATTGAGACAAACTTCAAGTGTATATGAAGAAGGAAGGTTAAAATGTTACTTTGAAGTAAAATATACAATCTGTGTAATTAAATACACATAAATCTCCCCAAAACATATTTGTTTTACGTATTGCAAGTAATAAAATGAAGAAAGTGTAAGTACAGCTTTGGGGAGTGCTGTCCCCAATAGGCATGGCATGGACATTAATCTTTTGAACTATTAATATCTCTGCTTACATCACGAAGACCTACAGAAGACTGTACTGAACTTGTTGACTTTCCACTAAGGAGTTGAGGGAGTCTTTCAAGGCTCCTATCCCTCTCCAGAGATTTAGAGGCCATGAATGGTTACTAAGGAGAAGGCACAATGTATATGAACCAAAGAAAAGTTTAAAGTTGCGGGTAGAAAGGTTTGTTCAGTGTAACAGCAGCTCACAATTTGCCCAAATTCCTGAAAATAACCCTTCACCTGCTCCCGTGTTCCCGTGCTTATTGTTTTCATGAAGTTAACCTTGAGTGGAATCATATTTTTTGATCTGTTGTTGGTGCCCTTTCTGGTATAGGTGAATTTTTGTCTCCAGGAAAAATCAGATGGTATACAATATTCTCAGGGCACAGGTTTTCACATTACTGGCCCTGACTTACAGGGGAAATAAACTATAGAAAAACACATCTAGTTAGAGAAGGAAAGTAGTCTTCTGCAGTGCAGACAAGCAATACAGAAACACAAAGCCATCAGCCTGAGTGGCCAGTTGCTGAAACACCACTCTTGGGAGTCAGGACTATAAGGAGAAATCCGGGAAGGAACAAATCCAAGTAATGAAAATCAGTGACACCCAGCAATTTACAGCAAGAAGGGACTGGTGGCAGATTTTAGACATGATGAAACAAGTTAGGGAAGACCTATTGTGTATAATGATCTCATTGAAACCTATGTGGAATTCCACAGTGGGCGAGGTTGGTAGGAAAGCATTGTTCTCTTGGGGATAACATCAGCCACATGCTGATAGGAAGCATGGTACCCATGGGAATAATACTGTAGCTTAGTATAAAAGGACATAAAATGAAGATTGGATTAACATAATATAAAAGAAAAGTACATACTGCATATACTCAAATACTCAAATGTTATGAACACAGATACAATTAGCAGCAAGTAACTAATAAAACATGAACTAAGAACTAATCGTAACTAAACACATGCAGATTAAAGTTTACCATTAATGCTTTTAATCTCTAAACAGGTAAGCGTACTGTGAACTATCTTTCTGCCATTAACTGGTAGTGTCTCAGACACTGTTATATTGTTGTGAAGAGACAGCATGATCATGACAATTCTTATAAAGGAAACATTTAATTAGGGCTTGCTTACAGTTTCAGAGTTTTAGTCCATTGTCACCATGGTGGAGGGCATGGTAACATGTAGCAGACATGGTGATGTTGAAGTAGCTGAGAGTTCTACTTTCAGATACATAGGCATCAGAAAAAGAGAGACACTAGGCCTGGCATGGGCTTTTGAAACCTCAAAGCCCACCCCCAGTGACACACCTTCCCAACAAGGCCACACCCATTCCATCTATGCCATACCTGTTCTAACAAGGCAACACATTCTAATCCTTTTAAATATTGTCACTCCCTAAGTATTCAAATATATGAATCTATGGGAACATTTTTATTCAAACAACCCCTTTTCATTTCTGGTCCCCATAGGCTTATAGATATATCAGAATGCAAATCTGCTTTCAGTCCATCTTCAAAGGTTTCAGTAGTGTATGCCAGTTTCAACACTGTTTAGAAGCCCAAAGTTTAAAGTCTCATCTGATATTCATGGCAATTTCTTAATTTTAACACCTTGTAAAATCAAAATGAAACAACAGATCACATACATCCAGCAAACAATGTCTCAGACTTTATATTACTATTCCATAAGGGAGGAAAGGGCTCATAATGAGGAAATACTAGACCAAAGTAAGACTGAAAACTGCCCGGGCAAACTCCAATCTCTGCATCTATACATCTGATGTAAAAGCCCTCTTTGGATCTTCAACCCCTTTTAACTTTGTTAACTGCAACTTCTCTCTCTTGGGCTGATTCCATATCTGGTCTGCAACTTTTCTTGACAGGTGTACTCTGATTCTGATATCTCCAACATCTTGGGGTCTCCAAGAAAATCTAGGCTTCTCTGTCACAGTTTCATGAAATGGATCTCTGATTTTCTGTACAGTGACACCCCCAACACAATATTGCCTCAGTAGCTTTCTTTAATATAAGAAGGATATCATAACCCATTTCTAGTATCCTTGATTCTGAAGCCAGAAGCTTGTGATCAAAGCTGCCAAGTTTTTCTGCTTTGTGGAGCTGAAACTGGGCCCCTCCTTCAATTATATTTGTACCAGCTTTCTGTTGTTGATAGTTTCTTTCATTGTTTAAGATTTTCTTATATATTTTGGAGATCAGACCTCTGTCTGTTGCGGGGTTGGTGAAGATCTTTTCCCAGTCAGTAGGCTGCCTTTTTCTTAGTGACAGTATCCTTTGCTTTACAGAAGCTGCTCAGCTTCAGGAGGTCCCATTTATTCAATGTTGCCCTTAATGTCTGTGCTGCTGGGGTTATACATAGGAAGTGGTCTCCTGTGCCCAAATGTTGTAGAGTACTTCCCACTTTCTCCTCTAACAGGTTCAGTGTGTTCAGAATGATATTGAGGACTTTAATCCATTTGGACTTGAGTTTTGTGCATGGTGATAGATATGGATCTACTTTCATTCTTCTACAGGTTGACATCCAGTTATGCCAACACCATTTGTTGAAGATGCTTTCTTTCTTCCATTGTGTACTTTTAGCTCCTTGAAGGCTGACTGAGAAGCCAAGAACAATGGCACTGGGTTTTGATCCCACCACATGTACTGGCTTTTGGGGAGCCTAGTCTGTTTAGATGGGCACCTTCCTGGACCTGGATGGAGTGGGTTGGACCTTGGACTTCCCTCAGGGCAGGGAACCCTGACTGCTCCATGGACTGGCAAGGGAGGGGGAGGGGAGTAAAGGGAGGGGGAGGGAAATGGGATGTGGGGAGGAGGTGGAAAGGACATTGAGCCTATAATTCGTAAAAAAATCCTAGAGAAGCTATATAAGAAGGTGACCCCAAAGAAAAACATATAGTTATCCTCCTGGATACTGGAAGTAGACAAGATTGCCGGACAAAAAATGGGAACATGCGGGTGGGATGGGATGGGGGGAGGGGGGATGGGGAGAGAAAAGTGTGAAGTGGAGGATGGGAAGAGCTTGGGGGAATAGGATGGTTGGGATATAGGAAGGGTGGATATGGGAACAAGGAATTATATATCTTACTTAAGGGAGCCATTCTAGGGTTGGCAGAGGCTTGACTCTAGAGGGGTTCCCAGGTGTCCAGGAAGACGCCCCCAGCTAGGCTCTTGGGCAGCTGAGAAGAGGGTGCCAGAAATGTCCAGATCCTATTGCCATACTCATGAATATCTTGCATATCACCATAGAACCTTCACCTGGCATTGGATGGAGAAAATGACAGAGCCCCACATAGGAGCACCGGACTGAGCTCCCAAGGTCCCGATGAGGAGCAAAAGGAGGGAGATCATGAGCAAGGAAGTCAGGACCGTGTGGAGTGCGTTTACCCATTGAGACGGTGGGACAGATCTAACAGGAGACCACCAAGTCCAGTTGGAATGGGACTGATGGAACAGGGGACCAAACCGGACTCTCTGAATGTGGCTGACGGTGGAGGAGGACTGAGAAACCAAGGACAATGGCAATGAACATGAACTCTACAGCATGGACGGGCTCACTGTGAGCCTTGTCAGTTTGGTTGCTCACCTTCCTGGACTTAGGGGGAGCTGGGAGGACCTTGGACTTAACATAGTGAAGGGAACCCTGATGGCTCTTTGTCTTGGAGAGGGGTGGAGAGGGGGTATGGGTGGAAGGGAGGGGAGGGAAGGGGAAGGAGGAGGGAAGGAGATGGAAAAAAAAGAATTTAATTAAAATTTAAAAAAATTAAAAAAATTAAAAAAACCTACACAAGAGTTGACATATAACAAAAAAGATTTTCTTTAATTTCTTTTCACAAGTTAGAAACTTAGCTCAATAGGGTCTTGCCTTGAGGTCACTCCTCCCATTATTATTTTAGCATCAGCCTTTTCTTTAAACAATAATCTCCTTGAACACTAGACTTAGTTTCATTTAACTTTCTGGTGGCTTTTTCTCCTCAAATTGTACATTGTATATTTTTCCTTGTTCAGCTTGCTCCTTTTCATTATGGATCTGCATAAGAGTGTCCACTAAGAACTACATTATTAAGTCAATACTAGGCTGTGTTGAAATTTCCTCTGCTAATGACACTAATCTAAAGCTTTGTCAATTTAGCTTCAGGCAAATTTTTTTTGACAAGGGCAGAAAGCACATTCCTTGCCAAATTAGCAGAAGAACAGTCGGTATGCCACTCTAAAAGCTCTTGAGCTAGGCTGTCACAATCTACATTGCTCTCGGCATCAGTGTCTTTTATGTTCCTACTAGGATGGCCCATTAATCCCCACTTACAGCATTCAACTGCTTTCCTAATCCAAAGTCCCACAGTCTATATTCTGCCAACAAGAAGCATAGGTAGACCTGTCATAGCACTTCCCCACTTCTTGTGCCAACTTCTGTCTTAGTCAATGTTAGGTTATTTCACCTCAGTTAGAAGTCATGTCCTACCTTGGTTTGTTGTTATTTGATGCAGCTTGGTTTGTGAACTAGACTATGGTCAATCCATTTCTGTAAAATTGAAGATATGTGACAAGAACATGGTAGCTCTCTAGTATGGCAAAGATCATCATCACAACTTTTCTGGAAAATTAAAACTAAGGTGAAAATAATTAAAAATAAATAAATGATTTTTAACATTTATTCATAAGAATTTAGATTTAATAACATATATTAATAACATAGATATTAGACAATGAACAAATGACCATATATGTGGAAAATCAGACAGAGTAAAATGTTAATAGAATAGTAGAGTAGGTATGGATGTAGGAATGTTTCAAAAAGTTTCTCTGGTTTTGTTTATGATTGAGAATGTATATTAGAAAATGCTTAAGGGAAAAACTCTATTTATTCAATCAGTTTATATAAAGCCTTAGATGAAAGAAATTGATCCAATATAATAATCTGAGACAAGAGAAAAATGTAGGAACAGAGGTCTAGTATCAATTTTGTATGTTTATTTTCCTATTTTTGTAAATAGGAAAACACTTGACATATAATAATGCTATAGTCTTTACAATAAAACTGAACAGGGACAAGAAGGAGAAAAAGTACATTCTAATTTCATATATAAACATTTTTAGTAAATATTGAAACAGCTTTATGACTATGGAGAAAGAAGATATCTCTTAAATAAGGTGTTCACATTCATTGATAGGGTTTTAAGGGGGTATATTCTTAATCAAAAGAAAAATGAATATTAAGATATTGGCTCAAATAAATCTACGTTAGAAATGTAGAGAACCCCCTCCTGACAGACAGTAGCATAAAATTCATCTAAAGAATCAACACAAAGAAATAAAACAAATAGTAGGGAAATATATGTGTTCGTACTCACAATTCAAAATATATTAAAGTCTGAAAAGCTAATAATTATATGGAAAATGTTCAGTCTTAGGAAAATCAAGGAAATGTTAAAGCATTATCATTTTCTAGGAAAACACCAAGAATTCAAATGTCTAACAATAAATGATGGCAAGGACACAGGCAAATAGAAATGTCTATACATTACTGTTTACAGTATATAGATAAAAACTCTACCAGTTAACCAGATGTTATTTTGTGATATTTATACATATTTACAAATGTGAGAAAAGTGGTAAAATATGGATAGATGGAAATAGTATATTCAAAATTCAAAATAGTGTTAACCTCTAGGAAAAGAGTTGATCATGATGAATTGGGGGATTTCAATTGCTATATAGAATATTTATTGGGGGGAGATTTAAAACACGTTTTATGCATGGTGGGCTCATAGGATAGTAGATAGCTTGACATTGCTATTTTTCACATTTTTGACTTATTTTGTAATTTTAACTTCTAAATATCAAAGGAATTCATATTTATTGGATGGTTTTAGAATACAATGAAGTGATTTTTTTTTCTAGATACAGTATTTACAATAAAGTCAGTTAGATGTCAGACCCCTGAGCTAAATCATTGTTTTCATGTCTTTGATCTATGGCTTTGGCTTCATTGTTTCTACCATACCTCTACCTTGGGCCATTGTATTACTTGTTTTTCTTTATTTACATTTTCATTATTTTGTAGGTTTTAATCATAAGATATTAGAAGGAATAACTGGTCATTGTATCAATATAATCAAGGACGTGCAGTGAAGACACCTGTGGCCATATGAAAGCACACTTAGTGCACTGTATTACATTTAATGTCAATTGCTTTTCCTGTACTTGTTTCCCCACATTTTTAAAGTCAATGTTTATTTATGACCTGCCAGTTAGGGTGAACAAAATCTATCTGGATGATTTTAAAAGCTGCCCTTGTGGAGAACTCCATAGTAAGATGGCATATCTCACTTGTCACAATGGAAATGGAGACAGTACTATCCATATCACATCTTCTTTCTTCTGTGGTTGGTACAGGACTGGTAGGAATGGACTTCCTCCTTCCAAGAATTCTCCTGTTCTCATTGACCCACCTTTACTTCCTGTCTGGTTGTCCCGCCTATACTTCCTGCCTGGCTACTGGCCAATTGGTGTTTATTTGAAGCATAAATGACAGAATATAGACAATTGTCCCGTGCCAGTGGGGAGCTTAGCCAACTCCTTCACCCAGTTCTGAGGGAACACCATGGAAGAGGGAGAGGAAAGATTGAAAGAGCCATGAAGTTTGCTGTGAGACCATGTTATCTAACTATACCTATTAAAGCCCAACTTCATGGCTTTCCTTTAAAATCAAGTCCTTCCTAGGCAGGACCTGAACAATTTCCACAACAGTTGGCATTGTAACCTATCCAGCTCTAGGTTAGCTAGTGGCAATTAGCAACCTCTTAGAGAGGAACCTCTGATTGGTTATCCTATACCATATGGTCAGTTCTAGAAACATGCAGCAACAATGAATGGACTCATCAGATTGTGTAATTTGTCTTTTACATGTGTGTGTGTGTGTGTGTGTGTGTGTGTGTGTGTGTTTGTGTGCAAATGCATGTGTGTATAAAACAATAGTGGTTAAATAAGGGGAGATCATGGTATTTGGAGTGGTAGTGGACATGTGAGGTGTAGCAAAGAGGAGATAGAGAAAGGAATAATGTGGTGGTTACATTTTTAAAAGAAAATAATAATAATAATAATAAAAAGAAAAAAATGTATGGAGTAATTTTTTAAAAATGAAATGAGTTGACATACTTCCAAGAAATCTATACAAATAGCCTACAGGTAAATGAAAAGAAACTCAATATTATTGGTTATCTGAGACATGTAAATTGGAACCTCACTTGATCTTAACAAGGTCTCACTTGATCCTTGTTAGGATACCCACTATCAGAAAAACAAAAGTAGCAAGTGGTGAGGCTCCAGGGGAAATGGAAGTCTTCTCCTCTAGTGGGCATGTATTATATACAGAAAGATCATTGAAGTTCTTTTTAAAAAGTAGACTGCCCATATGATCTAGCAATTTCATTTCTGTGTATCTATAGAACATGAAGCTGGACTCTCTATAAAAATATCTGCATGCTTATATTTTTGACAGCATAATTTATGATAGCTATTATATAGAAATGACCTACATATCTACTGATAAACAAATACCATTTATATATGAAAAGGAAGGAAATTGAGGCATTTTGAAATAACACTGATGAAACCAGAGAACATTATGCTAGAATAAATCAGTAAGATGCAGAAAGACATTCATAGTAGGCTCTACATTCAGATATATTCTGAAGCAGTTGGCTTCATAGGAACAGTGAGTAAAACTGCTATTAAAACAGTGGCTAATGGATGAACCCAGAAGAGATAGAGACACTCAACACAAACTATCAGCCAACAATGAATAAGTTTGGGAACCTAATTCCTGCATGGATGTTGATGAATATGTTTGTTAATTTGAAACCAATGCATATTATACAATGAAACCATGTGTTGAATAAAAAAAAACCACCTTATTGTAAATGTAAATGATGTTTGACAAGCAAACATCAACAAAATAAAACCAAAAACCTGAAAAAGCAAGTCACCAGGAGGATTAAAGAAGGTTCTGAACCCTCAGTCATCCTCTTGTACAAAATATGATCCATGTAGGCAAAAGCACATCTTATAAATCATAATGAGCACTCTTGAAAATCAAAATTTTAAATGAAAAATTGGACACATGAATTAGGATTAAATCAGGACTCATAATGAGCTGTGCACTAGCCTTACAACATTTTCCAGAGTGGGAAAAATGGTTTTAAAAATTAAATAACTGAACCAAAGTTAATGCAGCAGAAATAGTCAGACCTGAGAATTTTTTACACCAAACCTAGGCTCTTAGCACTTTAAAATTTTCCCCTACTATTAAATTAGATAACCATAATCTAGCAAATTACCTAATGCAGTATAATGCTAGATAATATTGCACCAAAGTCTTCATCCTCCATAATTTTAAGACATTTCTCGCCACCATCCCTTCCATTCTGAGGTACTCTTAACTCCAGTTAAGCCTTACAAACAGAGCCTGACTCACTTTCTTTAGAATCAGCTCAGCATTAGTTTTCATAACCAAAGATATTTATGAACTCATATTAACAAAACCACAGGATAGCTTTTCCTCCCAAATATCACTGTCAATTTTCATATAGTATTTCTTTAATGCAATAGGAATATTCATTATGCAAGAACATTATTATGAAGAAATAAAACAAGGATTATCAGAGAAAATTTACAGCCCAAATACAGACTTTTGATTTTTAATAATGCTTTGCACAGTGAATTGAATCAGTCCCTGAGTGACTGGAAATTTCTGAATCTTCCAATTCTCTTGAAAAGTCTTGAATATACACTCAAAAGAATTTGGAATACCTGAAAGAATGACAGCACAATTAAGTAATCAGTTTTTCCCCAAGAGAATAGAGAGGGATTAGAAAATGTCAACAAATATTTTTTGAAAAAATCCTAATATACAGATTGACATCTCTTCATAAAAAAAGGCATGGAAATATACGGGGAGTGTGAACTTTGATGTCTCATATGCTGCCACTTTATCTCCTAGAGAGTACTTCATCAGACTGTAATAAAATTGAACAGTGTGAATGTTCTCTGAGAAGGTGCAATTACGGTGCAATGCATCTATCAATTAACACACTGATATGCTGAGTGTGTTAAAGAGGCACTCCAACAGCCATTCTGACAATAGGAACAAAAATCAGATGGATTGAGAAGCCTGGAAGTCAAAGAAGAAAAAAGGAGGACGAGGGTCATACCTACATGCTCAGTGTATCAAGTCTGTTCTGCCAGCTAACCCAAGTTTCAACAATGGCTGGGAAGTACCTCTGTAAGCTTGTTTGCCAGCTGCGTTCTCCACCTAAAACATCACATTTTATTTCCTGACCTCCATCTTCAGGCTTTTATTTTTTATTAAAAATTTCCATCTCCTCCCCTCCTCCCACTTCCCTCCACTCCCCTCCACCCACACCCCAACTCCCTCCGTCTCCAGGCCAAAGAGCAGTCAGGGAAGTCCAAGGTGCTCCCAATTCCCCCCAGGTCCAGGAAGGTGGGCATCCAAACTGACAAGGCTCCCACAGAGCTTGTCCATGCAGTAGAATTAAAGCCCAGCGCCATTGTCCTTGGCTTCTCAGTCAGCCTCCACCGTCAGTCACATTCAAAGAGTCCGGTTTGATCACATGCTCTATCAGTCCCATTCCAACTGGACTTGGTGGTCTCCCGTTAGTTCTGTCCCACCGTCTCAGTGGGTGAACGTACCCCTCGCGGTCCTGACTTCCTTGCTCATGTTCTCCCTCCTTCTGCTCCTCATTAGGACCTTGGGATCTCATTTTTGAGCGCTTGCAATTGTAGTGAGAGACATTATAACTGTTATGCCCAAATCCGTGAAAAAAACAATGTGGAGACTCAATCCCGTAATGTAAAAGCAAAGAGCCTTTATTTTATGCAAGTTTGCAAACTTGGTCTCTCCGCATGTCCAGCAAATGAGCGGAGAGCCCCAAGCTCTGTTAGAGTTGGGTTTTTATAGTAGTAAAAGTGGAGGTCAGGGGTTTCTGAGGTTCAGGATCCCTGATTGGCTGACATTTGTCTACATGTGTCCTGTGTGTGCTGGCAGGTGATCCTATCTACAGCGGTTGGAATGTTAGGCATTTTCTTTGATGGTCTGTTCTTGGGTGATGCTCAGGTAATCTTGGTTTATGGTTCTTCTTGCAACCAGGTATTGCTTCAGGGTAAACTACTGAGACTCAGGCCTCTTTTAAACTTATCCATGGATGAGTCCTACTCTGGCAGGTGGTAATGGTTGTAAGTAAAGAACTTCCTTTGGGTGATCTGTTCATATTTAGCTTATCATGGCTGGCTCCTACAATAATGATACAAGAATATTCATAGTTCCTCCCCTGAACACTATTCCATCAATAACACAAATAGTAAAAACTCTGAAGATGCTTTAGACAATCTCTATCAATGTTGTGGACAGAAACCCTTTGTGAAGTCAGTTGCACCTGACATAGGAGGACAACTTGGTGAGAACACAGGGATGTGGCCTATAATTTATGATTGACTTGATATGTTTTGAGACTCTAGACTTCTGATTTTTGTATATTTACTAATAAGTGTCTACAAATATTCAAATGTAGGTTTTTGGTTGAGAATAAATTTTCCTTTCTAAGACTATAATTGCATGTCATATGCCAGTTTTGCTTTCAGAATGCTTCTGTTTCCCACTCTGTAGCTATTACATTCTCAACAGTGTTGTCTGAATGATCGAGTTTCTCCTCATCTGCCCATGATGTTTCCATTCTTCTTTTTAGTAGCTATTGCCCCAAATGTGTAGCAATAGCTCATAACTTTAATTCATTATGGTTGATGGCATGATATATATTTTAAATTCTTTGAATTGCTTTGCAGGGTTGGGGTCAAACTCAGGGCCTGTTTGCATGAGGCAGGAGACCTGCCACTAAACAGAGTGCCCTGGCTCCTATGTTGAGTATCTTTTTGTGAGTTTAGGTGACATCTATATTTCCTCCTCTGTGAAATGTCTGTTCATAGCTTTTGGTCATTTTATGTTGCATTGATTGCTTATTGAGTTTTAAGACTTTGATATGTAATTTAGACAAAGATTTTTGTTAAACATATGTTTTGGGAATAGTTTTTTCACTTTAAATTTTTATTTTTTCAATGAAGTCTTTTGATGAGGGCAACTTTTCATTTTGATGAGAAATGAAATGATTTGCAGGTGAAAGACTAGCGTTTAACATAAAGCCTGTAAGGTCCTCAGTAAACACAGTTCCCTATGACTTTCTTCTGAGCTTTTCTCATAGTGTATAATCTTCTACGTTCCCTTTAGACCCATGATACATTTTGAGTCATTTTTGCCTAAGATATGAGACGTGATGTTTTCTTGTTCTTTTATTTTTGTGGCATATAGATACTTACATGTTCTGGCACTATGTGATAAAAAAGATCATTATTCCTGCATTGAATTACACTCAGAAATTCATAAAAAAAACTCAGTGAGGCCTAGGCAGGCCTCTGCGTGAGCTTGCTGCTCTTTTGGGCCTCCGAACAGTAATAGCAGGTGTGTCTCTGACTCTTTTACCCACTCTTAGGACTTTCCCCCCCCTCATTGGGTTCCCATGTCATGATAAGAGGGCTTTTGCTTTGTATTATTATATCTTGTTCTGTTATGTTTGGCTGCTGTCTCTTGGAGTCCTGCTCCTTTCTGAAGGGAAACAGAGGAAGAGGGGATTTGGGAACGAGGGAAGGTGGGGGATGCCAGAAGGAATGGAGGGAAGGAAAACTGTGGTCTGGACGTATTGTATGCAAATAGAATTTATTTTAAAAAAATCAGCAAGACTCATTTTTTTCTATTATTATTATTATTAATTATTATTATTATTAAAAATTTCCGCTTCCTCCACACCTCCCATTTCTCTCCCCCTCCCTTAACTCCCCTCCCCGCCTTTCCAGTCCAAGGAGCAGTCAGGGTTCCCTGCCCTTCAGGAAGTCCAAGGTCCAACCCCCTCCATCCAGGTCCAGGAAGGTGCACATCTAAGCAGACTAGGCTCCCCTAACGCCACTACATGCGGTAGGATCAAAACCCAGTGCCATTGTTATTGGCTTCTCAGTCAGCCCTCATTGTCCTCCATGTTCAGAGAATCCGGTTTGATCCCATGCTTTTTCAGTCCCAGTCGAGCTGGCCTTGGTGAGCTCCCATTAGACCAGCCCCACCATCTCAGTGGGTGGGAACATTCCTCGCGGTCCTGACTTCCTTGCTCATGTCCTCCCTCCTTCAGCTCCTCATTTGGGCCTTGGGAGCTCAGTCCTGCACTCCAGTGTGGGTCTCTATCTCCATCCATCGCCAGATGAAGCTTCTAGGGTGATATGCAAGATATTCATCAGTATGGCTATAGGAAAGGACCATTCCAGGCTCCCTCTCCTCAGCTGCCCAAGGAACTAGATGGGGACATCTCCATGGATACCTGGGAACCCCTCTAGAGTGAAGTATCTTGCTAACCCTAAATATCAATCTGAACACACCGAACCTGATAGAAGAGAAATGGGAAGTACTCTACAACACATGGGCACAGGAGACCACTTCCTATGTACAACCCCAGCAGCACAGGCATTAAGGGCAACATTGAATAAATGGGACCTCCTGAAACTGAGAAGCTTCTGTAAAGCAAAGGACACTGTCATTAAGACAAAAGGGCTACCTACTGACTGGGAGAAGATCTTCACCAACCCCGCAACAGACAAAGGTCTGATCTCCAAAGTATATAAAGAACTCAAGAAACTAGACTTTAAAATGCTAATTAACCCAATTAAAAAATGGGGCACTGAACTGAACAGAGAATTCTCAACAGAAGAAGTTCAAATGGCCAAAAGACACTTAAGGTCATGCTCAACCTCCTTAGCGATCAGAGAAATGCAAATCAAAGCAGGACTCATTTTTGTGTGACTGTTTCTGAGCCTTCTATTATCTGCACACACATATGTATGTTATATATAATCCATACAGCCTTGATCATTGTACATACGTAGCTATATACTCCTGAAGTGTATATACTATTAACTTTTGGCTATCTGTTGACACTCAAAAATTCTAAAGTTTATTTCAGCTTGTGTGTAAGTTGCTACTGAGTCACTCTTTAACTATGTGCAGTATTTGGAACCTAGATTTAGAGCATGCTACAAAAAGTGTTAACAGTACAATATAGCAACAAGCACTTGCATGTACACTTATCATCTCTGCTTTCTACATATTTTCTTAAGATCTACACACTATTTTTATGCGTTTTGTAGTAAAAACAATACTCCTTCTTGACCACTGGCTTACGTTTCACCAAGTACTTGGTTAATGCTATTCTGTGTGTGTTGGGTCTGTGTTTGTATGTATGTGTGGAGGTATATATGATATATAAGTGTATGTGGAAACCAGAGATAGATTTTTAGCCAGGTTGATTTCTTGTTTCAATATTATCTTTTTTATTTTATCCACTCAAAATTAGAACATAATCATTTTGCCTTCCCTTTTCTTCCTCCAATTTCTCGCATACAACTCTCTCCTTTGTTCTACACCTGTCATCACTGTTTGTTGACACAGGTTTTTGTCCTGCCTGGTCCCACAGCAGTTCAGTATCAAAGAAACACACAGAGGCCTATCTTAATTATAAACTATCTGGCTTATTAGCACAGGATTCTTATTCACCTTTATATCTCACATTAACCCATAATTTTTGTCTGTGCTAGCCACATGGCTTGTTACTTTTTATCAACGAGTCATTCTCATCTTGCTTTCTCTTGGTCTGCCTGACAACTACAGACTGAATTATTCCTCTTCCTAGAATTCTCCTCTTCTGGTTGTCCTGCCTATACTACCTTCCTGGCTACTGGCCAACCAGCATTTTATTAAACCAATACAAGTGACAAATCTTTACAGGGTATAAGACTGTTGTCCTACAGCAACTGTTCTCATTCCACATTTAAGTATTTATGGATAGTCCCTCCTAATATTTTCTGATAGGTGTTAAACACATCTCAGACTGAACAAGGTTCACATTTAAACTCATAAAGTCATCTTTCCCACTTCCCATTGCCACCATGATTTTCAACAGTTTATTCTCTTACTTAAGGACTTTATTACATACCAGTATTTATAATAGGAGATTCCATAATTACCCCATTAACTCAGTTCGTCCCAATTCCAAGCTTCCTAGGAAAAATAAAAAGAGTTATAATTGAATTGAACTGTTCTAGGAACTTCATTCTGTATTTGCTAGTATATAACATTAGGAATAAAATTTACTCTTCTGTCTGAAACAACTAGGAAGCAAAACAAATTATATGAAATAATCTTTTCAGAATTTGAACTTCAGGTAACACATGACAGCAACTTTTCACACATAGGAATAAATAAGTGTTATAATGGTTCTAGATTAGTCTATGGAGATAGGTTTTAGGAAGAAGTTCATCTAAGGGAACTCAGCCTGATTCCACTATTCACTGTGGAGCTGTGAGCTTGAGGTGATGAAAGATTACAAAATAGAGAATCACAGAGAAGAAAACTGCACAGACCCAGACCATAAATGAGATCTCCAGAAGGAATAAGCACCCTGTTCCCGTAAAATCTACTGAACAGTGATCACCATGAAAAATCAAAGTGAGGCAAATTCTCAGGGCTCATGCAGGACTGAAAATAGCTTGCCATCCAGAGTGGAATACTTCTAAGCTCATGGAGCATCACACACACAATACTCAGCTGCAATGCCTATGCATTGCATCAGAAGAGACTATATCCAAACTTAAATCAAGCTTACTTGTTATGTGTTGAATACAAATTGTTACCACAAACTAATGATCTGAACTCCCTGTATCTAGCAAATGGTTCTAGTTTGAGATGATATGGAAACATAAGGATATGGAACCCAGTTGAATGAAGGAGGTCACTAGGGGTTGGTCCTCATGGGTATGATCTTCCTTGCTTCTCTAAGTTTTAAAGGATTTCTGGTTGGGGTGGTCATGAAGTGAGTAGCTCTACTCCAGCAAACACACTCATATCAGGGGTGTTCTGCCCAAGCATATTGGGCTAATATTCATTGTCTGAATTCTTTTAAACTGAGCCAAAATGCATCTTTAAGCCGCAGGAATGTTGGTTGCAGTGATACACACACTTTCATGTAAGTGTCATGTCACTCACAACCCCCACCAAAGGAGCTTCTTTCTGTAGTGGATGGGTTACAGCACAGATCTGCAGCTAGTCAAAATTCAGAGAATAAGTGGCTGTGGGGTACACAACCCATTTGGTACAACTACAGTACAAGTCCTACGCCTCAAACTCAGGGAATATTAAGAAGATTTAAGAGCCAGGGGACCAAGATATTTGCCATAGTGTAGTCTGTTCTAGACAATACAGGGAATCTTTGCCCATGAACTCACAACAAATATGGTTATCTAACAATACTTCATCCCTAAATAAAGAACTATAGACAATCAATGGCTGGTATGAGAGGGATAATCAGTTTTCTCCAGAAAAGAGAACCCTGATAGGTTATTCAATGATCTTAAGTGGTCAGTCCCAAGTATATATGAGCAATACTAAATAAACTTAGTAAGGTGTGTGTTTGTGTGTGTGTGTGTCTATATCAGTGTTTCTCAACCTCTGGGTCATGACCCCTTTTGGGGTAGAACAACTCTTTCACAGGAGTAACTTAAGAACACTAGAAAACATAGTTATTTATATTATGATTAATAACAGTGGCAAAATTATAGTTATGAAGCATCAAAAAATAATTTTATGATGGGGGTCATGAGAAACTGTATTAAAGGGTCACAGCCTTCGGAAGTTTGAATGCCACTGCTCTAGATAGTTACACATTAACACTAAAAAGGTCAGGAATCTCAGTTGGGGGCAGGAGGAGTTAGCGATAGGAGAGCAAAGGGGTTAAAATCATGTAAATACTATGAGCTCAAGTATGAAATTTGAAAAAAAAGGAACTAATAAACTAACAAATCTTAGAAACAAATCTCAAGATCAGACTTTCTCAAATAACATTAAAAGGTCAAGAATGATAACCAAGAACATTTTGGTATAAAAATGTACAGTAACAAAGGTAACAGAATTAACAATGCCTAGCGTTCAATTATAAAACGAATATCAAGGCAGAAAACAAAAACATGTGACTCAATCAGAGAAAAAACACTTGAAAGGATTGTGCTGAGATGACAGAGATTCTTGACGGGACATAGGGCAATCATATACCCTATTTATAATTTTGAAGAAGGTAGAATACAGAAGAGTTTGATGAGAACCTGGGAAATATGGAGTAAAAGCCAAAGGCAATTTTTTGTTCCTTTTTGCTTCCTTTTAGACATTGTCTCCTTTATCTTAGGCAGGCCTCTAATTCATTATTTATCCATGGATGATTCTGAATTCTGATCCTCCTTCCTCCATCTCCTTAGTGCTAGTGTTTTAAGTGTGTACCATCACATCTATTTTATCCACTGCTTGGGGTGGAACCCAGAGCTCCATTCATATTGGGAAAACACTGTATAATCTGAGTACTACTCTAAGGCCAAATCAACTTCCTAGAGATTAATGTGACTATCTGTGAAATTAAAAAGAGTTAACATCAGATAAGACATAACAAAAACAATCATTGATTCTAAAGAAAAACATTGGAAATTGCGTAAAATAAATATTTGAATAATTTTGATAGAAAATGACTGAGGAATAAACAAACAAACTGATTTGTCTTAATAAATTCCTCACAGGAAAAACAAAGAAAATAACATTCAAGTTCCTTCTCAAGGAAATTTTTTAAAATAAGCAATAATGAAAAAAATTTGAAGCAACCTAGCTAGCACAAAGGGAACACAAAATATAATAGAAAAAGCAAGAGATGAAAACACTTCTTATAGGAAAAATATGTTTGAATGCTAAGGAAGAATGCCTTACCAGTGCCAAGAAAGGGAAGGGAACATTGGCTCCCACCCCTGACCAAGGAGTTATCTTTCCATTGCTACTCACCTGAAAAAGAAAAATTAGACTTCTCTAATGGGGTCTCATTGGGTATATTAACCATACTTCAGGGTAGATCTCATGACCAGGAGTAGTTCAACACACAAACAAATTCTCAGTGGTATTTTGTAGTTAATTTGGGCATTCTTTGTCTTATTGGTTCTCTCTCTCTCTCTCATTGTGTGTGTGTGGGAGGGTGTAAAACTCTCTCCCTGAAACAGACATACAACATCAACCTCCCTTTGTCAAAATTATCTCTTCTATTATCCATGGTTCTCTAAAGGAATAGAATGAAAATATACAAGAAGGAATTTATTAGAGTAGCTTCCAGTGTGTGAGCCAAATACTCCAGTAGTGGGTATCTTCCAACAGACAGGCCAAGAATCCAGTAATTGTTCAGCCCAAAATACTAGATGTCTCTGCACTTCCAGTCTGCTGCTGGAGTCCTAGAGATTTCAAGAGCTGCTGGTTTTTAGTCTACAATGGATTTCCAAAGAACTAGGTTCTAATGTAGTGAACTGGGACATCAGAAATAGGGTAGATGAGCCTCAAACCTTTTTTTTTTTTTTTTTTTTTTTTTTTACTATCACTTGCTCTATAAACATGTAGAACAAGTCCACCTCTTGACCACTGCCTCCCCAAACAGCACCAACTACTGGGGCCAAGTATTCAAACTCCTGAACCTATGGGAGATGTTTTTCATTCAAGAGGCCCGTCTTTGAGTAATGCCCGCAGGTTAGCATAGCTTCCTTAAAAGTGTTAGCTCTAAATGAACAGCTACCAATACTGTGTACTATTTCTACCCCTCTGAAAAAAAGCAACAATTAGATTAATCCATTGTCCTTTGAACTTATACATTATAATTTTCCTAATTCTAGATTTACTTTTTTACAAAGACGTTTGACAGTTTTTACTCTTCATTCCTCATTAGGTCATGCATACTTTTTCTAATTTTTTAAATTTATTTTTCCATTAAAAAAGTTTACACTTCTTCCCCTCCTCCCTCCCCCACCTCCTTAAGAGAGGGCAGGGAACCCTTCGCTGTGGGAAGTCCAAGCCCCCCTCCCCATCCAGTCCTAGGAAACTTTGCATCCAAATAGCCAAATAGACTAGGGTCCCAAAAAGCCAGTACATGCAGTAGAAACAAGTCCCAGTGCCTTTATCAATGGCTTCTCAGTCATCCCCCATTTTCAGTCACATTAAAGAGTCCCATTTGATCCATGCTCATTCAGTCCTGGTCCCACTGGATTTGGTTTTTATATTGCTTGATATATCCTTTAGAAGACCTTTAGTGAGCATTTGATGTTAAGGTCAGTTTTGTTGGTTTGAGTTCTCTTTTTGTCTTTAGTTATTGAAACATTTAATTCTGGATTGATAGTCCATTGTTTTGGATCTTCTGCATGTTTGGCAATCACTCTCTCTTTAAGTTATAGTCCTGGCCCACCCCTTCTATGCAAAATAGGACTGTCTGTATCCCCCAGGCTAGTTTTGAACTCCTGATCATCCTATCTCAGCCTTCCAAGTGCTAAGATTACAGGTATATGCCGCCAGGTTTCATCTCTCTCTCTTGTGTTATTTACTCCTATTCTGATTAAAGGCGCATTTCTCATTTTAACTTGATTTTTCTTAACTCCCCATGGTGACTAGTCTTCTTAGTTGACTTGATGGGATTTAGAGTATGCTATGAAATATACTCCTGGATATTTCTGTGAAGATTTTGAGAAAGGTTTAACTGAAGAGAAGACTTACCCTGAATGTGGGTAGTACTATATCTCGTGGACCAGAATCCTAAATGAAATATAAAGGAGAATATGAGCTGAGCACCACCATGCACTTCTCTTAGCTTTCTGACTGTGTTTGCAGAGTGAACAGCTGTACCATGTTCCAGTTATCATGCCTTCCCACCATGGTGGACTACACCTTCAACCTGAGCCAAAAGAAACTTTGCTATAGTCGTTTAGATACATTTCTGTCCCAGCAAGCAGCAGCTAATAAATCTCCCTTTCAGAGTTCTATTTTTTATCTTGGTGCTATACATTTTGCATGTTTTGAGCTTGTCCTCCAGTTCATACTTTTGGTTTGTAAAATGTGTTACCTCCTCTTATTTTTTAACGCTGCAATACTTCCTACTTCTAAAAGTTCTATTCGACACATCTTCTTCTCTCCACCATGGTTTGCAGTCTCATGTTGCTTATTGTATTTGTTTTACTATTGTTACCATAACACATTACTGTAAATTTAGTGGCTAAAAATGATACCCAATCATAATTAGAAGTTCTGTGGAACTAATGGCCAAAACAAAATTTTGAGGGTTAATATCAATAGCATCCACAGGTGCTCCAAGGATCATACTGGCTGCTGGTAGAGTTCAGTTCCACCTAGCTATAGGGCAAACTTCTAGTTGAGTTTTCAGTTGAGGACCAACCTCAGCCACTATAAGCTGCCTGCACTACCTGACTTGGGATTGGCTTCACCCACAACCATCAAAGGTAGATTGATTTCTCATTCTTATTTCCGTGGCTCTTCATGTTCTCTCCTCTCTTCTGTCTTTAAGGGCTGATGTACTTTTCCTGGACACACTTGAATAATATGAATAATCTATCATTATCTCTCTATTTTCAAGTTAGCTGATAATTTAAACTGATAATATCCATCTTCAAAGTTCCTTCGTATCAATAGCTGTGTTTCCTTGAACATCTTTGTACTGAAATCTTAAGGGAATGTTGTCAGTTTGTGCTTACTATTCTTACACTGTTTCCATAACTCTCTTCTATGTTTTCAGATATTAGTTTTCATGATTTTATGGCCTATATTTAACAATTATGATACCTGATCTCTTTGTCATTTGGATTCCACTTATTCTGTTTGTGTTAGGTCATGCACATTGCTTTCACATTGCTGTGGTTTGTCAGTTTTTATTAAAACATCGTAGAAAATAATGTTGGAGAGATAGCTAAGTGATGGAGGACTCTCATTGGTTAATAAAGAAACTGCCTTGGCTTTTTGATAAGGCAGGATTTAGATAGGTGGAGTAGACAGAACAGGATGTGGGGAGTGTGGCAGACGCTTCAGGCAATCATCATGCCTCTCCTCAGTGGGACATACGTGATGGAGCCAGCTGCCAGGTCAGACATGCCGAATCTTTCCTGGTAAGACACCACTTCATGGCGCTACACAGATTATTAGAAATGGGTTAATCAAGATGTGAGAATTAGACAATAAGAGGCTGGAACTAATGGGCCAGGCAGTGTTTAAATGAACACAGTTTCTGTGTAATTATTTCGGGTGTAGAGCTAGCCATGTGAGAGTCGGGCGGGATGAAAAGCAAGCCTGCCCGCAGCCCCTCACTACAGCTAAGAAAATAAGAGAGCTTGCCGTGGGAGCATGAGTTCAAGCCCATAGCGCCAATGTGGAAAGCAGGGCATGGTTATGTGTACCATAACCCCAGTGCTGGTCATGGTCACGAGTCACAGAACCCAGTGCTGGGCGTGGTTATATGTCCTGTAACCCCAGTGCTGGGCATGGTCATATGTCCCGTAACCCCAGTGCTGGGCATGGTCATATGTCCCGTAACCCCAGTGCTGGGCATGGTCATATGTCCCGTAACCCCAGTGCTGGGCATGGTCATATGTCCTGTAACCCCAGTGCTGAGGATAGGAGAGAGACAGGAGGATCTGCAAACTTGTTAGACAGCTGAAGACTACATATTTCAAAACCTCCTTTTAATTTTTGCTTGTTTGCTATTTCTAGTAACAACTCAACTAATGTGGGTTACCGCCACAAAAGTGACCATACTTTTGATAGTTGCCTTCCCAGAACTTATCTAGAGCATTTTTACAAGTTATTGTGGTTTGTTTGTGTGTTGTGTGTAAGATTGCTAGTGCTGATCTGGAGTAACAGTTTTTAACTATTTTTCTTTTTAAGGCTGTGTTCCAAGAATAGAATTGGCTCGTTTCTCTTGTTTTTACTGTTTCTTTCCTAGCATCCTTCTCCTACCAAAAATAAGTGGGAAAAAAACATTTCATTTGGTAAATTACTTTAGCAAATTAATTTGGTAAAATACGTACACAAATACACATTATAGTTACTCATCAAAGAAATCAATATAATTTTAGAATAAAAATATCATCACAAAGGTTATTTTTATTTACATACTATTTCTATTTATTCTTTGAGAAATTCATATACTAATACACCGTGTTTTTATCATCACCACCCATTATCCATGTCTAACTCTCCTAGACCCCACTATTCATGTTCCTCTCCCAAATTCATCTCCATTTCCCCTCCCTCCCCCCTCCTCTTTTTCTTCTTCTCTTCTTCTTCTTCCTCTTTCTCATTTCTGTTTCCCTCCTCTTGCTCCCCCTTCTCCTGTTCCTCCTCTTCTTCTTAATTCACTAATGCTGAATTAAGTGCTATCCATATGTGAATGTGTATAGGATCATCTACTAGGGCATGGCAATCTACTATGGATAACACTGCCGAAGAAAACTAACTCCCTCCTTCAGCATCTATCAACTGTTATTATGTCTTCAGCTAGGGTAGGGCCTTGTAAGCCCTCCCTGAAAGATGTTGGAAATTGACTGTCTTGATCTAGTTAAAAGGAGCCCTTTCTAATGACTCATTCCTACACTCTTTCTACTCCTTCTTCAGTGATGTTCCCTGAGTTTGGGATAAAGGAGTGTGATGAACATGTCACATATATGGCCAAGCACTCCATAGTAACTTTTTTCTGTACTTGGACTAGTTATTACAAAGGTTCTTTCCAAATATTTACCTGAGGCAGAGATACAGAGATAAAGGCAACAGTCTTTTACATAAGAAAGCATGTCAAGACACAAACAACATGCCATGATATTGTTTTGTCAACTGTGTGCAATAATGTTCATTAGTAGCATTTGTTGAAATTCAATTTCTCTACCTTTAAGAGGAACAAAGACATGGAAACCAAGTAGGGGAGGACATCACACACTCTCTAGAAAAGGAAGTCTGGATCCTGGAGACACTGCCCTGCACAGCAGCAACTGGGGCACATGAAAGACATACATATGCCAGCAAAGCCTTCAAAGCCTACATGAACAGTGAAGGAGCAGTTAGTGAAATTGCTACTATTATCCAGACAAGATCTGATCCTAAGTAAGATGCTCAAATTTAAAGTGACAATGATTTCTAGTTAACCTTTAAGTGATGCTCAAGATAATGGCAAAAATACTATCTGTTACAGAGTGGGAGGACGAAGATGTGTTTGATCACCTGTTTAAGAATGTCTTTTAGAAATTTCAAAGACAGCATGCAATCCTCAGATTTAAAAAGCTTGAGAACTTTGATATAAAGGGATTAATGTGAAATGAATCAGTCAGTTCTGATATATCTGCCAAACATAAAGATGTGGCAAGAAAACAGGATGGCTCAATTAAACAATTTTGGGCTAAGTATTACCATTCTTGTACTCAGATGACAGCTACTGGAAGTAATACATTAAAATTATTCAAGCTGAAATGCTGATATCATTTTCTTGAGACCAAAACTTATTCATAATAATTTGAAAATTCATTGTAGTTTTTCATAATAAAAATGTACCTAACATATAATTCATCAGTGATAAATTAAATGACATGTAGTGAGCAGAATTCAATCTATATTCCAGATCATAAATAAAACTGTGACATATAATAGGGAAAATAATAAAGGAATAAATGAATTAATTGAACATAGATGATTTTCACAAAGCAGCAGTACTATATTTTAAGATTAAAAAGAATGACTTTTTATTTGAAAAGATAATTAACTTTCATTGATTAATAACCTCAAGTAATGACAGATGATTCATTGTGCATTATTTTGGAAGATATACCTGACACTGCTTGGATAACCAAGAGCCTGAGACTAAATGACACAGAGACCTAAGATAAAACCAAATAGTACTCATCTAAAAATAGAAAAAAGTAGTTATATTTATGACTGCTAATGATACTCTGCTGTATTTGTAGATCAGAGCCTTGTTCAGCCACGATCAGAGAAGCTTCTTTCTTTAGCAGATGGGGACAGCCATAGAGGCCCACATCCATGTACAACACAGAGGGTAAGAGATTGTGAAACACCCAGCCCTGAATGGGATAGCTCCATCAAATTCTTCCCTGTCAGAGCTCAGGCATTCTATGGAAGAGGAAACAGAAAGACTGTATGAACCGGAAGGGATGGAGGACACTAAGAAAAACCTGGCCCTCTAAGTCAACATGATTAAAATTCATATAAACTCACAGAGACTGAAGTAACATGCACAGGGGCTGCATGGGTCTGTGCCAGGTCTTCTGTGTATACATGTAAGCTTCCCGTTTAGCGTTTTTCTTGATGCCTGAGTGTGTAAATGTGTGAGTTTCTTATTCTTGTACCTTCTCTTGGGTTCTTTTCCTTGGGTTCTTTCTTGGTTTCTCTTGTTCAACTTCAATGAATAGTTTTTGTTTTATCTTATTATATTTATTGTATTATATTTCAAAAAATGAATGAGTGAATTAATGAATGAATGAAGACCTAGTCACTAGGGAAAAGGTTAACAATGAAACTGTCACTTATATCTGCTGGGAGGGGGAAAATCATTTTTCTCTAATGCAGTGACAGTGGATTAACCCCTCCAGTCCAGGCCTCTTGTTCAGGAGCCTCTGATAAACATAAAATGAAAGCCACAATTATTTGTTTGTGCCTGCTTCTGTTGGTTACAGTTTGGGAGGTAGTTTGTTTAGCTTCTTGGGTAGTGTTATTTTTTTCCTTAGTTTTGAGGACTTTAGTTGTGTTGGGTTTTTGTTTCCTGAAAAGTTGTAGGGAGGTGGAGAGTATCCGGATGAACTTTGAAGAGAGGAAAAATAAAATCAACATATATTTAAATTAAAAATCATTTAGATAATAAAAAGTAAAAATATGTCATAATTTTTAGAACTCTCTTGATGTTTAATTTCAAGAATAATTTTATAAATAGTAGCATTAAAAAATTTCCAAACCAAGTCTTTAATATCAAGCAATATGTATATGAGGAATAAAAACAAAAGTTTATTTTTGATCTCCATTTAATTTTTAGCAGGAAAATTCCATGCTTTAATGTCAATCTTTTCTTAAATGGGCAGATTATTTTGGTTTTGATATTTTTTTTAGGCCAGCTTTGGAATACCAAAGATCTTTCTCTTTTTCCATATTATTGCTTATTTGTCTGTATGCTTGAAGGCTGGTTTTCTTTTTCCAATAATCATAAGTAGTTTTTCCTTTTTGTCAAGTACATCTTTTTAATTTTTTATTCTGTATTTTACTTCTATCCCATTTCAGTGTTGATCTAACAGAATTATGTGACTTACTTCTATATATAGTAATATTTTAAAATTACAACTCATTTTTCATATATTGTTTTCTAAAACAAACACTTTTTGAAATAAAAATAAAGTGAGAGAAACAATGCAAAAAAGGGATTTTAAATGCTTTTATCCTGCTATGGTCGCCTACTGGACATCTGCTAACCCAAGTGAAGAGTTTGCATCTATGACAATAGTGGTCACAGGTCCCTACAAAGTAAGGTAAACAAAGTTATCAGAGTACTAGAGAAAAATTACTACGCTTCTGGTTATGTTCTTCAAAATTTGTAGTCTTTGTGTCAACCCAGGATTTATGAAAGTAGGGGCTTTTTTAGTTTTTTCCTCTGCGACACTAAGCAGGGGAGAATCCAAATCCTGTGATTCTGCCGTGACAGATGCAGACGTCTTACAACGCATAGATGTATTAATAGCTTTAATGCACAGCATTTCTAACTGTGCTGTAAAATACTACAAATCACAACTCATTTATTCATAACTCCTCAAAATGCATTGCTCAGCACAGAATTCACAGAAGAATAAAATGATAGCCTGTTTATATGGATACATAGAATTAATCATTATAAACTTTCTACTATCAAATCAATTCATGGATTTTGGAATTTATAACTATTTTAATTTCAATTTGTTTTGCCTATACATTAGTAATAATGCAGCTGGACTTTTCAATAAATAAATAAATACACATTTTACTTTTATTACACCAATGACCGTGGCTTGATTCTTTAGCAAATTCCCTTGAGAAACACTATAGAAATGATTTATTCAAGTATCACATTTACTTTTGTACTTTATTTTCTGCTTTTAGTTTCATAAGAAGATTTTCAAATAATAAATTAATGTTTGAAATGTTACACTTAACTCGAAGTTTAAGATGTGGCAAATGGCCTAACTTCTTTGAGGGTCACTAGCATCATTTTTATGGAGAAAGAGTGTGTAGATGGTCGTCCAACGCAATTTCAACCATAGGTTTCTGGGTGTAGGCATGTAGATGCTCTTTGGCTGTACTTCAGAAGACATATAGACTCTATGACAGCGAGTGTGAGGCATTTACCAGGACTGCAGTGACTATATCATTGATTGATATGTGTCAATTATATACAGTTACATCTTACAATGAATTCCTAGCAAGTCCCAAAGTCACACTGAAGAAGGTAGCAATTTTGTGCTTGTCATGGCATGGTCTGATTAACAAAGTCAGGAGCCCAGGCAGGGTACTCATGGAGGTTAAACATAGAATCGATCCAGGTGAACATGCCCAGCATCACCACAGCAACACCCAAAATATTTACTCCAAGTCCAGCTTTAACCTAGAACAGCAAAAATGCGCACATATCAGTCTCCCAGTGAAAAAAATTCCACAGCGATTTCAGAATTGCATCACACAAAGCGTAACCCTGATTTACATGCCCCCCTCAATGACCTATATAAGTCGTGATTATCATCAACTGGGGATATTCTCCCTTTGATATCAAATGAGAATCTGTCCCTAACTATCATTTTGACAGCACCAGAGAGGCTTCTCTTTGGAATATATGTCAGTCAATCTGCCCTTGTATGTTAAGTTATAATTGGTGATTTATGATCTTATTTATGAATGAATAGTTTTCAGGAATACCATGTGATAACTGTATTCTTCGGGATCACTTAGCATTACTGGTTTCCCATGAGACTACTTTTTGATTGAAATTTTGCAATGCCACTTCTATTCCTCTTTCTTAGTGTTGTTATTTTTTTGAAACTCTTACATAGGAATTCTAGTGTCCATTGAACAATCTCAAAATAGTTTTCTACATATTAGAGATTGTCAGCTGCTGCTCTTAAATTGTTTTGTGTTACTACCATTTGATTTTTCCCTAGACCATATCTTTGCTCATTTGTTTATAGAATATCTTTGACTGGTTATATGATACAATAGTGGAGGAGGGTAATTGTGACAGAAACTCTATGGCCTGCAAAGTCTAAAGTAGTTATAGTTGGTCCCTCACAGAGACTGTTTGCCTGCTCCTGAATTCTCTGCCTTAAAACATGGCTTTCCAAAGCAAAAGGGAAATATTTAGCATGATTACTTTGGATATCCTTTTCTCTACCCATAAAAGCCACTCATTCATTTC
Organism: Arvicola amphibius; assembly: GCF_903992535.2. NCBI lineage: Eukaryota > Metazoa > Chordata > Mammalia > Rodentia > Cricetidae > Arvicola > Arvicola amphibius. Next base: position 171,420,681 of record NC_052048.2, read on the forward strand.
ATAGATTTTTATATCCACACACGTACATGTTTGTGATATTTTATGTTAAACATATTCTATTTTGCAACAAGATATTATGTGCCTTGAGTATAGAAATATTTCCAGAGGTTTTATTTCACTCTAATGCTGTGCAGAGACAGCATTAGGGTGGGAGAAAAAAAGAGGAACTCACCTTGTAACTCCACAGATGGAGCAAACTCACAGAATTGATTTTGACTATATTTTCCTTTGGGTTTGGTTGGAAATTGGTGATGGAGATTGGGTTAAGACTGGAATATTCTGAAATTGGTTCTCAGCTACCACTATTTTTTGTATTTGGAAACAAAATGTGTGCTCTACCACTTAAATTTTCCTTTGTTTCTCACAGAGTTCTTCCAGAAAGAGATCTACAAGATCTATAAGAAAGGTATTTTTCTTCAGGTATTGAGCAATGTCTTCATCTGACCAAATGTTCCATAAAAATTTGTGATATAGAATAGTAGTGTTCCTGTTTCTTTTTTGTCTTAGGTTGGATCCTAATCTTGGCATAGTTTTAAGGAGTCGCGTTAAGAAATTCGGTGCTCTTTTCCTTTTCTCCAGACCAATGCTCACGCATTTCACATCTCTATTTGTGACCATAAATTCTAATGGCACATTCACTTCTTGAAAATAATCCTATGACCATTGGTGCCCACAGTTTTAGAAACAGACTTCAAACTCTGATTTTATCAGGGTTGGTTCTAACCAACTCTAGTGCAAAGGTAGCACTGATTTGGCCCATCAGGTAGAGGAGTCTATTGGGTGACATTATGTTCTTTTAGCTGCTAACTTACCATGTCGATGACTTTCAAGTGGCCGTATGAAAAAACAATAGCATTGGGTGGATTTGCAACTGGCAGAAGGAATGCAAATGATGTACAGAGTGTGGAAGGCAGTAAAATATGAAGGGGGTTCACATGAATGGCTTCAGCCTGTGGGAAAAGCCAAAGGAGAGCTGAATTAAAATGCTGAGGGCAGACACCAAACAAGAAAATGAACAAAGCTGTTGTAAAATACTTTCCCAGAATTGACTTGAAACCTAAAAGCATAAATTTATGCATAATTTAAAACTTTTCAGAGTATTGTAAAGTGCCTCTTATTTTTATTGTTATTGTTATGTATTTAGACCTTTATATTATAATTTATTTCAAAAGTAAAGTATCACTTATCTCAGAAACCTCATAAAAGCAAATATATTTATTATGTAATAGTGTACATGCATACACATAATATACTATATAATAATATCTTGTATATTCTTAAACATTTTAGAAAAGTATAAGATGACTAGTATAGCTCAAAATAATAGATGATGTCACTGCAGTCAGAGAAACCAAAGAAATTGTCGAGCATGCAGCTGACAACCAAGAGAATCTTGGGAAGGCCTGGGTGCCTGTGGCTCTGGAGATTTTCAGTGTACTAATTACTCAATCACTTTGGTGAGAAATTTAAAATTCCTTAGTGATCATTACTTAGGGAGAATGGTTATTATCTGGAACTCATCGCATAATTTTCTGATGGTTTATTTCATGAAATAAAACCAGAAAGCAGAAAGCTGAGATGACATGTTGCTTGTGATTTCTTGCCAATAAGCAATTGATGAACAATCTATATTTTCTTTTTTAGTAGCAACTCAAGAATATGAGCAAATAACTCTGTGGAGAGGCTAGGAAACATTTTCAGAAAGACAATCCTTGCTGTTTCTTTAAACAGTTCTTAATTTAAAGTGCTTTCTTTTCACCAACATCACCCACCTGAATCAGAAAAAACATTTCACACAAAGAATTCACATGTACTTGCTATGGAGCGTGGAAACGAAGTCTTCCTCCCCCTTTTATGACATTGTCTTAAGAACTAAGAAATTTAGGCTTCAAGGTTAAGACTATCTTCTCATTTGTCTGTACATCACTTATAGGAAGAACTTCTCAGAAACTTAGGAACACTGTTCTGAAAGGTGATATTTCAAAGTGCCTAGAACTATTGAATCATCTTATGGCTGCATTGGATCCAGAATAGTTTCATATATTTGCAAATGAAAACAAAACAAAACAAAACAAAAATCTGTGCAGAGAAAAGGTAAATTATTTAGTAAAGATTATTCTACTTGGATGTGAAATACAGTTCCCTTGAGTAAATGTCACCTGGAGCAGATGAAGACCATATAAGTTGCTTACAGAAAGTTCATTTGGGCCAAACGAAACTATACCACAGGATGAAAACTCACAGTCAAAACAACAAGAAAACCCACTCTAGAGGAAAACGATGTAAGTGTAATACTCACCAAAGGAGATAATATTGGGAAAAGAATAGTGATCGTAGCTGGATTGCTGGCTACCTCTGTCAAACTCGTGACAATCAAAGAAGATATCAGAATTATTAGCCAAATTGGTAATGAACCTAAAGGAGATAATTTACTTCCTATCCAGGTAGATAGTCCTGATGCCTAAAAAACAAATTTGCATTAATTATTATTCACATAATTCATTTTTATCAATTATTGTTCCATTAATTTTACATCCTGACCACAATTTCTCTCCCTCCCCTCCTTCTGTCTCTTCCTTCTGCCTCCCCTCTACCCCCACCCATTTACTCCTCCTCTGTTTCTGTTCAGCGAGTGGCAAGACACTCTTTGGTGTCCACAAAGCATGGCATAACAAGCTGAGGTAGGACTAAGCTCCTTACTTTGCATTGATGCTAGAGAGGCAACTCAGTATGAAAAATAGATTCCCAAAATCCAGGCATTGTTATAGACAGGCCCTGATTCCAGTCCTATGAGTCTCACAAACAGACCAAGCTACACAACTGTCCCACTTCACATAATTAATTTTAATGAAGGCCAATTTAATCACACCATTCGCATACACACACAGTATTTACTGAGTTTGTTTCTGAAATATCATTTCGCATATTCTTGTGTTTTGATAAATATAGATAGGTTTGATATGAACAAGTTTTCAGAACTATTTCAATACTATAGTCATTCTTTAAGAAGTTTAAATTTGCTCTCTATGCTTTCCTCTATTAAACATTAATTTTATGTAATCAAAATATCTAAGTGTCTTGATAAGTCATGATAGACCATGGAGCTTTAAGAAAAGGGAAGCCTGCAGGCTCCTTCCCTTTCTCCTAAGCTGTATCCCCCAGAGGCAAGAATTGTCAACTGTTATTAGCTATTTACACTGATATTTAGTATGAGTATAGGTATCTTTCAAAATGACATTCTAATTAAGCTTTTTCTTAAATTTTCAACTGGAAACATTACTTATTGATTTCCTAATATGTTGCCTGAGGATTGTGTTTTCTTATGCTGTTCATCATACATATGTTTTCTGCCCCTTAATTCCTCAGAACATTGCTATACTTTGGTTAAATCGATATTTAAAGTTTAATGTTATAATTATATAAATATCGTTCATTGATGAGCCACTTAACCACCTAAGATTATATTTACTTTGTTTTCCAAAGAAAACATTATTCTGGTTGCTTAGTTTTCTAAGAAGCTATCATTAGTTCATCGTGCTTTTCAAAGTGTCTGGAGACCTATCCAACAAGCAAACAAACACGTGAATTAAGTGGGTTTGCTTTGTTCATGTTCCCTCAAGATATCTGTCCTGGAATAGACCCTTTTCCTGCTCCATCTGGACTAAATTCATTTTAGACCTACTTAAGTTCCCCTCTTGTCTCACCGCTTTGCTTTGTGGGAACCTCTCCTTCATTCCGCTCATTTGGAGGAACAACACATCCTTTCAAAGGTGCTGAGATCGTAGGACAGAAAGTACATTTGCCGAGTATTGATAGGTCTAAAAATTATTTTATTTCTTTTCACATTGTTTTTCTAGTTTTGATTTTGGGAAGTTTAGTTTTGAAATCATCAAAATCACTCAGCAATGTTAAACTATCAATTTATTTTCTGTGTCTTTCTGTGAGGTTCTTTAAGTTGATTTAATATTGATCTTTGTTTCATTTCATGAAATCCAAAATATTGCCTGCACTCGAATTATAGGTTTATTATTCTGATTTCTCCATGAAATTGAAAGAAAAGTCTACCTTTTGCGATATTATCCTTATAAAAATCTAGGCTATGCATCAGAAAAAACTTTGATTATAAGCAGTAAATTCAATTCCAAAGTAAATACAAGCATCACAAACATGGGCACTAGATATCAGTTTTATTGTTTATTGTTTTGATTCGTATACAGAATTAACTATTTTATTTGTATTTTATCATGTATATGTTTGTAAAAGTGCATGATTGTATTGTGTATGTTTATATGTATGTGGGCACATGTCCGTGTGTGAGTGTGTGTGTGTGTGTGTGTGTGTGTGTGTGTGTGTGTAAGCCTGAGATTGATGCCAAGAGTCTTGACTGCTCTTCATGTTATATGTGGAGCGGGGTTCTCTCAACTGAATCCAGAGTCCACTGATAACGGTCAATCTATCTATTTAGCTTGCTCTGGAATTACACAGGATCACCACACCCACCTACCATTTACACAAGTTCCTGGGGATTTGAACTCTGTTTCCCAAGCTTGTAGAGTAAGCATTTTATCTAGTGAGCCATTATGAGAATGGATATTAGCTTTATGGATTTATACATATAAGGGTATGAATACTGAGTGCAACAGTTAGAAGTATAAAAACTAAAGCACAAGGATATAGATTCCTAGAAGGTGAGTGAAGATGTGTATTACCTCGTTCTGATTGAGATGTGAGAGGAACGCAGCAAGTGTTTGTGATTCATTCTGGAGTTCATTATGATTCTATCTCCACCTCAAGATTATGAGATCTACAATGTAGACTCTACATAAATCCCTCCAGCATGAACCTTTTCATAGTTCTCTTAGCCAAGAACCTCAGAGACTTTACTTTTGAGACATTCCTGATGTTATTAATAGAGACCTCCTTCCTTTCTACCCTTTTTCTCTTTCTAAACAGACTCTTGACGGGGCTGGAGAGATGGCTCAGAGGTTAGGAGCACTGGCTGCTCTTCCAGAGATCCTGAGTTCAATTCACAGGAACCACATGGTGGCTCACCACCATCTGTACTGAGATCAGGACCCCTCCTCTGGCATGCGGGCATACATCAAGGCAGAATGTTGTATACACAATAAATAAATAAATCTTTTTTTTTAAAACAAAGACTCTATAGGAGTTTGTAGACTAATGCTCTAGTTTTCTTATCTTTTAACAATTTTACTTTATTTTTGATTAATGTATTGTTGCATCATTTTCCCCTTTCTTCTCTCTGCAATTTTTCTAATGTCCTCCTTCCCTCTCAAATTCATGCCCCCCTTTTATTGTTATACACACACAAATACAGACTCACATACATAAATGCATATATATGTACACACATGCATATATACACACACTCAAGCTACTGAGAGTGTTAATGTTGCTTATGTGTATATGTTGAGGGCTGACCATTTGGTACCGGACAATCAATTCTTTTTAGTGCTTACTGTCTTTTAGCCTTTTGTTGTATTTCTGACATATTTTATCTTTAAAGAATGTTGTTGACTTCTAAATATAAAGTTGATACCGTAATTCTAAATTTGAGGGAATTACTTTATGATTATTTTTTAAAACAGTATTTTCTTTTACTTTTCGTATCTTTCTGATATCCCTTTGAGGCACCAATGATAAAATTTAAAGAATTTATTGTTTTGTTCATTCTCTTCACTTTTTCCTTGTTCTGTTTCTTTTTGTTTCCTTATTTCATTTTATTTTTCTTCCTTTGGTTATTGTAAATGGGTTAATCCCAACTATCTGTTGACTCTTGATTACCTACTCATTTTTATTTAAAGAGACTGTTAAATGGTGATTTAAAGCTCTTGGTGACAAGCAAAGATTTTTGATGGAGACCATGCTTCAACTTTGCTACAAAATAAAACAATTTCCTAAAGACTGTGTGGCCCCTCACAAATGGGGATAGTAGTTGAAGAAGTTGCATAACCTTGGAAGCTTTTAAAACCATCTTAATATCCAACCCTGGCTTCTTCCAGGCTTACAATATTGTTCATTGCTTCCAATTCTTAATATTAAATAATCTAATTTCTTGAGGATCCTTCCATTTTCTGACCTACATAGTTCAACTACTTTCACAAAACCATTTACTCATACAACATTTTCCCACTATCTTGCATGGTTTTGAACATTTTTTGTATATTATTGACTGTGTTGTACAGTTTTATCTTAAAGACTGTTAGTACTTTTTGTCATTATTTATTATGTTCTTGGGAACTTAGGAATATTTGAGAAAATGCTATTTAATCTCTCACAGTTATCTTAGAAAAAGCATTTGAGTAATGTGTAAAAAACCAACAATAAAGAGAAATTATTCACTGGGAAGAGTTGGACATTGTCTATCACTTTGTGAGACATTCATCATCTTAAATCAAATTGGGGTGTTTAAGAGAGACGACACAGTATGAGGTAAATAGCACATAATATCTACCTCATGGTTCTTTTTTATTTTTGGTTATTTTTTCAAGTAGAAATATTCTGTAGCTTGAGACCTTTGTCAGACAAATTATAACTTTGAACAAAATTTTTCAAGTTGTCTCCTAGTATTTTGTAAAACCAATTTTTAGGGTCACAATTTTGTACGGACTTTTTTTGTGAGAAGCTTTCGACTTCAGTTTGGTTACTCAGAAATAGTTCTTTCTGGAAATTCTTGCAGAATACAGATTCCAGGTACTAGGATCTTTATAATGAATTAATCCTCCCTCCGTGATTTCCCTAATTCTTCCACTGAGAGAGCCATGTGCATCAGACTAAATCCACACCTTTTCATTTCCTCAGATTTTGCTGTTCTAGGGTCTGGTCGATGCTTTCAAAGCCACTTTGAGTGTCTAGAGTCCAGTTTAGACATATTCTGAGCAGAGAAGAGCAACATTCTTATGAATGCCAGACTTTCTGATTCTGCTTTCCTCACAGTTCAAATCAGCAGACATAGAGATGGCAGTTATTTATTCTGAGAATGCAGATCTCATTACTGCTGAAATAGTAGAAAAGAAAATTGTTATTGTCTTATATTTCTATCATTTGTATCTGGGCAAATCTAAGCCTAAAGCAATTTGGCAAAAGGCTCTCTGAGTTGAGACAGTTTCCAAGACTTACAGTAATTACTACCTCTTATTGCTGAAAAGGTCCAAATCTAAAAATGATACAGAGACACTAGTAAGAAAGTTAGAAGTAAACAATATCCTCCTAACAAATTATCAACAAGAAATGATAGCAATTTGTACTGCGAATTGAAATAAATAAATATATGACTTCTAAGAAGTCAAGAAACTTGTCACAGTTCCTCCCTTACCATCCTCCTGTTTGTAACTGAGTACGGAAATAAATGCAAACCAGCCCTGAGTAATCAATAGAAGGCTGTGAACCCCGTGAGTGACTGGTGTGTAGATAGAAATATTCTTTGCTTTTTCAAAAAAAATTGAAAATTTCATACATTGACACTGTATCTATACCACTCTCAAGCTTCCTTCCTAATCTTCTCCCATGTCTTTCCTGGTAAATGCATGGTCTCTTCTTCAATTATATATTATATACACACTATATAATATATATTATTCATGTATATTATTTTTCTAAATATATATAATACATATATACAATCTACTGAGTACATTTGATGTTGTTCATATGTACATATGCCCAAAAATTTTTGAGAAGATAATTTTCTTCTAGGAAGAATGACCTACAATGACCAGGGCAATGAGAAGGGATAAGAGCTTGCTTTGTGTCAGCTGGTGGATCAATGGAATGGCCACTTGTCTAACTCATGATGTTTTCATTTCTTCCTGACAGTGAACATTATATACCAGAAATTGTCACATTAAATATTCTGGAATTTATTCACAAGATGAATTTATTTATGGCATTATTTTTCATCTTCTTATTTGACAATGATAGAATGATGGGTTATTGAATTGAAACCCAAGAATTGCACAAACTCTATATGAAATGACCTAAAAATATAAGCAAGCAAACAAATAAACATATTCAATTAGGAATCAATGGTTTTGAATCTAAGTTTTTCTTCCTACTAAGCTACTCGTCAAATATAATATCATGGATTAAGTATTTTAATCTTCTTTGCATTATTTTCTTTGACATTCTGAGACATCGTAACATTATTGTTTATGCTTACAGCCTGTAAAAGTTCTTGAACCATGAACTCACCTCGTCTGTGTGAAATCTGCATGGCTATGGAATTCTGAATTATTAAAATGAGAGGATAAAGGTGACTATGCCCAATGCTTGAATGTGCCTGTGTTCTTGTTTTCAACCACCTAGTTAATTGTTAAATATCGTACACACTGAGAATTACCTGACAGCCATCTGCCAGGGCAAAGCCGCCACCAACAAGAATGGCTATGTCCCACGGCATGAATGACTGGAATTCTTTCCAAGTAATCAGGGGAGAGAAATCAAAAGCAACTGCAAAACAAAAACCCTACAGTTAAATATTGTTGAACACAAGAATATACAATAATTTTATCAGTCTCCTGAACAGTCCTGTTACAAGAAGCTTACAATATCATGGTACTGTTTTCCAGGCAGAGATTTGGCCTCGACTTTGAGTTTGCACTGACCTTAAGTGGAATATTATACTGATTAAAAATGTTATAACTTTGGAGGTGGAGAGATGGCTCAGAAGTTATGTCCACTGGCTGCTCTTCCAGAGGACATGGGTTCAATTCCTAGCACCTACATGGTGGCTCACAACTGTCTGTAACTCCAGTCCCAATCTGACACTCTTTTCCAGCCTCTAATGGATCCAAACAGTGCACATACACATGTGCAAGGGAATGCTCAGACACAGAAAAAGTACTTTAAGAAACTTTGAGAAAGTATTTTGGATAAATCCTTCTGATTATATTTGAATTACATTTAGATAAATCATTATGATGTTATCATTAGTAGTGCCATTCTTTCATAGGCTCATCTTTCTATAGGACAGTGCATTGAACTCTGTCAAATCGGCATGACCTAGAATCAGCTGAGAAGAGTGACTCAATGAAGAATTATCTTAATTGGCTTGGCCTTTGGATATGTCTGCGATGGACTATCTTAACTGGCCATTGATGTGGGAGATCCCAGTCAACTGTGGGTTATATTATTTCATGAGATGACCCCTGGATTGTATAAGACTAGAGGAGGCTTCAAAATCATAAAAGTATTTGGTGTTTTTTTTTTTTTTGCTCTTGTTTGTGGATGTGATGTAACTGAAGTTCCTGCCTTGATATCTACCCAAGGATGGACTGTCCCAAGATTGTAAGGCAAATAAGACTTCTTAATATTGTTCTGTCATTAGGCTACTCACATCAGCAGCCAACATGAAACCATGCTTCCAAACTATTATAACCATTTGCCCAATGTATGCACGTAAAAATGCAGCCACTGAAAACTGATGTTAACATAAAGCACAGGCAGGAGCGAATCATGTGTAAGAAGTGCATGTAGGAGAATGCATGCTCCTGCAGATGTGTGCACTTCTTTGACCATGGGTTGTAAATACCATGAGTGTTCTTACTAAGCACCTTTTCCAATTGTGAACTCAGGCTATGCCTATAAGGGGCTTGTTTTCTTTTCTTCAAGGACTTTCTCTGAAACTATAAATAATCTTTCTCATGAAACTTGTCCTTCTTTAGGTCCTCAAAATTATTGCTGAGGTCTCATCAATCATTCTTCTTTCCTTGTTAGTCAATATTCTGATTTTGGCAGGGGAGGTGATGTCGCTCAAGAAGAGCTGGAACCTGGGTATAAAAGGAAATAGGCTCCTCATTTCTGCAAACTAGAGAGTCTGCCTGTTGGTGGAGACAAATGCTGACTGAATAGGGGGTTCAGGGTGTAAGTGGGATAAGCTAAGATAGAGGTTAGACTAGCATGGCCATTTTTAATATTCTATGTGCTAACTGAAGCTTATGGAATTTTAATTTCTTCAAGAGATGTTCTATGAATTTACTGTTAGAAATGATACTCATCTATTTCCCCTTTCCTGGTGGATATGTATGCTTTTTCTTAAGGTTCACTTTGTCACTTAGCTTTTCTAAGATCATGAACTATAGGCTCAATATCCTTTGTTTATGTCTAGTATTCTCTTATGAGTGAGTATATACCATCTTCATCTTTCTGTGTCAGAGTTACCTCACTCAGGATGTTTTTTTTTCTAGTTCTATCCATTTGCATGCAAATTTCAAGATGTCATTTTTTTTTCACAGAGTAGTACTCTAATATGTGAACGTGCCACTTTGGTTCAAGGGTATCTAGGGTTCTGGTTATTACAAATAATACTGCTATAAATGCAGTTGAACAAATGCCCTTTTAGGATAATTGAGCATCTTTTGAGTATATGACCTAGAGTGGTATTGCTGGATCCTGAGGTAGGTTGATTTCCAATTTTCTGAGAAACCACCATACTGATTTCCAAAGTGGTTGTACAAGTTTGCATTTCCACCAGCAATGGAGCATGGGGATGGGAGGAGTAGGGAGGGCAGAAGGGGAAGATGAGGGGAGAAGGAGATGGGGAAGAGAACTTGAGGGAACAGGATAGTCGAGATGGAGGAAGGACAGAGATGAGAGCAAGGAAAGAGATATTTTGATTGAGGGAGCCATTATGGCACTAGTAAGTAGCATGGCACTAGAGAAATTCCCAGGAATCCACAAGGATGACCCCAGTTAAGACCCTAAACAATAGTGGAGAGAGTGCCTAAACTGGCCTTGCCCTGTAGTCAGAATGATGAATATTTTAAATGTCACCATAGAACCTTCATCCAGCAACTGATGGAAGCAGGCAGAGTCCATCAGTGGAACACTGGATTGAGCTTCCAATGTCCATTTGAAGAGTGGAAGGAGTGAGAATAGGAGCAAAGAGGTCAAGACCATGATGGGAACACCCACTTAAACAGTTTACCTGAGCTAATAGGAGCTCACCAACTCTGGCCAGATAGGGAAAGAACCAGCATAAGAACAAACTAGACCCTCTGAATGTGGGTGACAGTTGTATGGCTGAGGAGGACTGCAGGGCTACTGGTACTGGCACCAGGATTTATCCCTACTGTTTGTACTGACGTTTTTGGAACCTATTCTCTTTGGATGGATACCTTGCTCAGCTAGATATAATAGGGAGGGCCTTGGACCTTCCCAAACAATGTGCCTTACCCTCTCTAAAGTGTAGATAGGAGTGGGGTAGAGAAGTATGTGGAGGGAATGGGAGGAGGGGAGAGAGTGGGAACTGGAATTGGTATGTAAAATGAAAAAGATAGCTTCTTTTTCTTTGAAAAAAAAAAAGAAATGATACTCAACCAATTTCTCCTGAAGCTGTAGTTTTTGTCAATTTTTTAGCTGGAATTAGAAAGAAAAGTATCCCGGCAACTAACGCAACAGTTGAATCTGTAACATAACCAGAGTGCCTGAAAAATATGAACAAACATGTTCCTTAAAATGGTATGAAGGACTTATATGAGATAAGATATCAATGAATTATGTTAATAACACTTAAATAGAAATGATAATAAATATAGATCATTTAATCTACACAGTCTATTCTAAAACAGTTTCCCAATGAAGTGATGTAACTTAAAAGGACCAGTCATTTCAGAATGCATTCCTAATAATTCAGTACATTTTCATATTGCCAATACTGAATAACCAGATGATACCTTATCAAACCAACAGAGCAAAATTTTCAGGTAAACTTTCAGATTTGTTAAGCAACTTCTTCTCTGGAATATTGCTTTTTATTATAATGTCAGAGAATTGAGGCTTAAACAGTTGCTGGAGTTTGGCAAAGGCCCATGTAATTGATTTATAATGTCATTCTATTGAATTTAGCGAGACATGCTGTTGCCAGTGTCCCCTCAAACTTCACTATAAACGGTGAAAGCAAATTGATCTGGTTTCTGGGATGAGACACCTGCTTCTACAGTGGATACTACACATACATCCAAGGGAGATCAACCCATGTGATGCTTTGCCCTCTAGAAACTTAAGAAGATTAATGACTAGAAAGACTTACGAGATGCTCACAAATGATCCCTGTACAAATTAAGAATAATTTGGGAACAGATGGGGCTAAGAATTGCCAGACCATTCTAGCAAAAAAGACAGGTTCCCGGAAGCCTCCGCAGTTAAGAGGCACCTGGACATACTACAAATGAAACAGACACAAACAATTAGAATACAGCCTTAGAAGTCAGCAGTGTCGACTCCGTGCACTTTTGCAACTGAAGCAACACGAGCATCATCAGGCTTTGTTTTTCTATCTCACATCTCAATTGACTGTTTTTTTTTTTTTTTTTTACAAAAGTCTATACTTTTGCAGTTTATGTGAAAAATCTAAATAATCAAGGAAATGCATTATTTTTCTCAATTTGATATTTTTTTTTTAAAAATGCATCTTCAGTGCAGGCTGACTTTCTTTCCTTGTTGACAGAAAGACTAGAATGGCATAACTTTCTACAAACCTGACCAATCCTTATAAATATATTGTTCCTTTATCATTCCATTTTAGTTACAATTTTTGGCTAAGCTTTTGCCAAACTGAGCCAGGTGTCATGTAACTGGATTTTGGTTTATATGAAAAGACATATTGAAATCGGTCCAGATTCAAGCAGATGGAATGAAAACATTGGGTGGTAGCAATAAATCTTAATATATCATACCAGCTTTAGAAATTGTTGCTGCCTAAAACCTGCACACAGTTCACGCATTTTTCAGAATGCATGCTTTAGACAAATTTAAGGTACAAATGTCGACAAACATTTTCATAAAACGTTTTAAATATAATTTTTCATTATTACTTTGAATTTTGATTCCGTAGGAACTGGGTTATCTCAACACTATCAAGAATTAAGCCTATACGGATTTTATTTGCCTTGTGCTTGTTTTAGTTCTACTGTCAAGCTCTGTCCCCTTTCAAGCCCTGTTCCCTTTCCTTCTGCTGTCTCTCACAAGGCTAGGCGAGAGGAGAAGCCCCTGTTCATAGCACACACTGTTTTCCTGCCACAAACAAAAAGCATCTCCTAAATTATGTTTTCCGCTATAGGGAAGAAAAATGAGATCTGATTGTACTGAATATGCTACTTCCTCCTAGGTTTAATTTACTGTTATTTGCTATTATTTCATCTAGTTCTCAGTACATTACAGAAAGAGAGAGAGAGAGAGAAACTTTACAACAGTTGATGTTGATTTTAAAGGGAGCTGGAGTTATTTATTTATTTTGCTCTATGTCCTATTAGAAAAATAGAAAGTACCAATCTTCTATTAAACGGTAGCTTGTTTTAAATAAATAGATGGTGCTTTTAATTTGGCCTTCTTAAAAATGAGAAGTTCTTCGCCTAAAGGAATCAAGCACATCAAGCTGATCTTTTAAACTATTCTGTCTCATGAACTTCTTGAGGCAAGCTGGTCATAAGACATCTGCATTCATCCTTTGGGCCTTAAAAAATTATTGGTAATGCCCGTGGAAACAGAAAAGTCAGGCTGAGGGAAAGTGGTGTTTTTCTCTTCCATCAGGCCAAATTACATCTGACTCAGTTTCAATTTGTGCTCGCAAACTATGTGGGTTCTTGCTGGGGATGTGAGACCGGAAGAGCAAGATGAAACTCCTCTAGATGTAAGAATCAGAGTATATTGGTCAAAAATAGACCGAGAGAGAACACAGTGTGTAACATTTGTTTCACACAATATCTATTTAGCACTTTTACCAGAAAAAAAAAAAAAAAGAAAGAAAACAGCAGTATTCTCTGCGCTACGGTAATTTCCATCTTCCCGGTAGAGGAAGTGGGAGCGTGCAGTGATTTGTCCAGAATAAACAGAAGGTTCCATAGCAAAGTCGGGCGGTACAGCTCTCGCAACTCTGTTACCCGCCTAGTTCCTGGTCAAATGCAGCTTAAATGTCTAACGTGGTCCTGAGGTAGTAGCTGCAAATCTATGGACCCTAATTTTTATACAGAGTATAACGGCCATACTTTTTGCTTTCTTACCTGATACTTAACACCTCACCATAGGAGATTAGGCATAAAAATATTTTTTCCCAAAGAAATGACCAAAGCACCTCACCGCAGTTTTCCAACAGTTAGTCAGCAATGACACAGCACCTAACAGGAAGGGCTGACACGTGAATACTTACTCTGAAAACAGGGCCGACCAGCCAGTAACAAAGCCAGGATCCCGACTGAACCATAGCAAGGCCATCACGACGAAGATTACCAAGGTCACGATTTCTTGATACCTGTAGAAAACACGCTGCTGTCAACATTTGTGGGAAATCAGAGTTGTCGTCAAGCTGATGGCTGCTGTGGGAACATGATGTGCTCTTATTTGGAGAGTGCCAGGGCTCTTAGAAAAGGCCCTTTCTCCTCAGCTTCTCTGAATTTTATTTTTTTTTCTATCTAGCAAATTTTAATTGGGCAATGATATGGATTTCATTTTAGTGACTTAGTAACTTAAAGACACTGAGCTTCTTAGGTTTGTGGTCTTAGTCAAGACTTAGGACTTCCTTGCTGGCAAGTATGTGATTATTTTCTTTACATTAACTGCTTGTGTTTATCTGTGTGGGTTCCCATGCATGTGGTGTGTATGTGTGTGTGTGTGTGTGTGTGTGTGTGTGTGTGTGTGTTACTTATGCCTATCTTACCTAATTGGCCCCAGTTTTTCATATTCTTGCTTGATCACCTCGGCACAGGCTTTTTCTTTGGGTGTTTTGGTTTTGCCACATTTGAACATCTCCTTGAAGCTGAAAAAGACATGAAAGCTTTAGAGTTAAGGAAATTATTTCACTACCACCCTTCCTTATGGAAGAACTTCTTTATAAACGTGACTCTTTGCCGACATTAGGAATCCATGCCCTGTGCCTGTGTCTCTGATTCTTTCCTTGACTATTCCCTTCTCTGTACTATCTGGCTTGCTCACTTCTAGATGTCTAATTTTTGCATTGTTTTCCATGACATCGGCTCGTTTTCTCCCTTTTAAAAATCTTTTGTACCATGCACATATTTCTACATGCCTATACAATGATATTTATAAATATGTACTCTATGCTTGATAATGATATTGCATTAAAGTGTATTATTTATTGGGCATCTTGGTTGCCATGTACTGTGCCTATGGAAGTTTCATCCCTTTGTGTAGACATGAAGGGCTGGCAAGGACAGTAGTACAGATATTCTCTTTGGCCTAAATACAATTCCATTTTTGACTTTAATTGCTTGCTTTTGTGTCCTGGCTTCACTGTGATTATTATTATTATTTTGTCTCAAAGTCTAGAATCTTTAAAACTTTGACCAGTTTTTGTGGGACATACTCTAGATGTATTTTTTTTTTTTTTATTTTTTAGAATCCCTCTGGAGGAAGAATCAGATGGGAAAATAGGCTCCTGAGGATTGTCCCTTGGAATGATGGTGAGTAGCTCAGTTAGAACCTTATGTGTGAGAAATAACCACAGAAACAGTCTTCTGTAAAGTTATAGGACACCGTGAAAAGGAAATGGAACAGTGAGAAAGTAATTACTAACATAGACACAGTTTGTGCTTGGTCATATAACTCTGCTATAAAACATTGTTGCATGCCTTCTTTTTGAAGGAGTAGAATTTCCTTGATTCTTTTTGTTGTTGTTGTCTGTTTGTTTCTTTAATACAGGGTCTCTATTTACAGTTTTGGCTATTCTGAAACACATTATGTAGACCAGGCTGGCCTTCAATTCACAGAGATCTGTCTGTCTCTGCCTCTCAAGTGCCTGGGTGAACAGCATTTCTGTGATTTTTAGGTCATATGTCCTAAACATTCACAGTCACCCTCATGCCAACACAATGACCTCTGACTATAATTAGTTCATTATTGTTTTATTTATGGACAGAGAAGGGCTGGTAGAAATTTTATTTCAATTAAGCTTCTAATGCCTATCTCAAATTTTTGTCCCTAGACACAACATAAATACTATTATTCCAAAACACAAATCTGAGAACTATCTATAGAAGCGAAAATAATAGTCAAAGATCATACTTTTCCTTAGAAACTCTTTTCTGCCCTCTACACTGCATGCGTCTATCCCATTGGATGCAGACAATGAACAGTTAGGTCAAGCCAAATTTGCTTTGCTTCAGATGAAGGTTCATATGGGACAAAGGAACTGATGAGGCATATGAGGATGTGTCCACCTCTTCTTTGAAATAAATGCAGAGGATGGATGAGCTTCTTGCATGCTGGAGTTGTTTATCGTGAGTGAGGAGTTAACTGTGCTAACAGCCAGAACACTAATCAGAATGTATATTAGCCTTCCTAGGGACTGGCAGCTAATTTCTGTTTGTCAATCTAGAGCCTTTAGAGATAAACACCCTGAAAAACTGAAAGGATGCTAAAAAATTAACTGGAACATGAAACTGCCATGTCTAACCGGTAGTGACAGCAAGAGTACTGTTTAAATACAACATTGGTCATGATTTATGAACGTTGCCCAATGAGTGCATTTTACAGGGATTTTTCTGGTTCCTCGTGGGGAGCAAATTCTAGTACTTCTGCTCTTTATCTTCTTAATTTTTTTTATTTTCAGTGACATGCTGTATTAAAATAATAATGGAGGTGGCACATGTGTTTGTTTAAAATCATTAAAAGTAGCAACAAAGAATGAAAGCAGTACTGGGCTATAGTCACTGGCTAATGTCCTCATCTGCTGGCTGGGATTGTTCTCCTGCTTCCAATCTTGCTACCTGTGCAACTAAACCAGCTCCCCCAAAGCTTGAATTTCCAGGGAGGAGAGTTTAGTATGCAGCTGGCCTGTCACACTGAAGGCCACCTGCTGAAGTCAGTGACATTGCACACATTTGCTTCAGCAGGAGAACTGCCACATGCTGCTCTCACAATCTGGATAGAGCGTTTTTAAAAACCATCAGCCCCATCTTCCAACTAGTCGCACAATTGGGCAGTTAGGAAGGAACAATAAGGTGAAAAATCGAGAGAGGAAAATGTTGACCATTACCTTGCTAGACCTGGAAACTATGGCCATAGCTAAGACATCACACCCTACCCTACTCTGTCATTTTTCAAAAGAAGTCCTAGTAACTGAGTTCACCTTAGCTGTCTTAGAGAACAGCATTCGGCTTGACTCATAGGTCCTTGAGATTATTTAAGTTAAGCTATAATGATAAATTTTAAATATTTCATTATTCAGGAAAAATATTTTCATGATTGTGATATACCTACTTCCTAATAAAATATTCATAGTTGAAAGTCCAGGATGAATTTGAGATTGTACGGATTAGCCCTTTGTGGTTTTCATGGCGGCTGTCATCTCAGTCATACGACTACTGAGTGCTTGCCAAACTACCCACTTCAGTCCTCGAAAAGCAATCCTGAAATTCCCTTGAATTCAGAATTTGACATTTTAGTGGCATTTGCGGTTCTTTATTGATCAGTACGTCTTACTTCCGTTGCTGTAATTTGGACCCTTAAATGTTGACATCTGTATCGGGTAAATTCTGCTGTTTATAGTGAAAAATGCTGAGACTGATCATGGCAGGACTTGTAGAGATTGCTTATTTGTCCCTTGAGAAGCTGCTGTTACCTCTTGTGGTGCTTTGAATTATAATGACCCCTGTCTTTGGGTTTCTATTGCTGTGAAGAGACACTATGACCACAGCAACTCTTATAATGAGAATATTACTTGAAGTGGCAGCTTACACTTTCAGGGGTTTAGTCCATTATCATCAAGGCAGGAAATATCCATGCAGGAAGACATGGTGCTGGCTACATATTGATCAGAAGGCAATAGGAAATGAGACTCTGATACTGGGCGATATATTGAGGACATTTAACCTCAAAGCCCACCCCCACAGTGACATACTTCCTCCAACAAGGCCATGCCTATTCCAACAAAGCCACACCTCCTAATGCTGCCTCTTCATATGAGCTTATGGGGGCCAATTACATTCAAACTACCACAGCCCCTATAGGCTTACATCTTTGAAGACTTAGTTGCCAGGGAATAGAACTCTTTGAAAGGATTATAAGGATTAGCAGGTGTGATTTTTGTTGGAGGAAATGTGTCACTAGGGGTGGGCTTTGAGATTTCAAAAGTCTATCTCAGGCCCAATCTCTCTCTCCTTCTCTCCCCTTCTCCTCCCTTCTCCCTTCCTCTCTCCCTATCCCTTTCTCTCTCTCTCTCTCTCTCTCTCTCTCTCTCTCTCTCTCTCTCTCTCTCTCCCCCCTCTCTCTCTCTGCCTACAGATCAGGATATAACTCTCAGCTTCTTATCACCACACATGTTGCCACATTTCCCACCATGTTGATAATGGACTAACTTGAAATTGTAAGCAAGCACCCAATCAAACGCTTTCTTTTATAAAATTTCTAGTGATCATGGTGTCCTTCACAGTAATAGACCAGTGAGAAAGATACCTTACTTCTAATCACTAGTCCAACAGCTCCCCACAGAGAATCTACTCAGACTCTTTTACTTTAAAATTTGAAGGTGTTAATCAACTCTGGAGCTATCATGTTGACAGTTGAAATTATCTTGATAATCTTTGGGAAATCCTCTTAAAACAAGTAGAGGCCATGGCTTCTCACAACTTCCCTGTGATAGTTGGATGGGGATCACAATGTAATCAGTTCTGTATGCCTTTCTGAGTGGTTACTATATACTGGTTTAAGATTAAAATGGAAACCAACTGGAGAGGTATTTTATAGACTCTGCCTATGCTAACATTGTTTAAATTATTCCAGCTTATCCTAAAAATGTGTTCATATATCTTAAGATTTTGCGTGTTAAAATGTGGAAATACAGTGTGCAGAGCATAGGGGTGGTGTGGAAAATCCTTCTGTTTATGTGTTGATTTTATTGGTTAATAAATAAATAAACTGCTTGGACCATGGCAGAACAGAGTAGAGATAGGCAGAACTTAAACTGAATTCTGGAAGAAAGTAGGTGGAGTCAGGGAGAAGCCATGTAGCCAGAAGACAGACGCCATTGGATGGAACCTTACTAGTTGGCCACAACCACAAGGTGATACACAGATTAATAGAAATGGGTTAATTTAAGATATAAGAGCTATTCAATAAGAACCATGAGCTAATAGGCCAAGCAGTGTTGTAATAATACAGTTTCTATTTGATTATTTCAGGTCTATACTCTGGGACAATAGTCTGTATCCTGACATTTGTATTTTAATAAGATGCTGATTGGTCAGTAGTCAGGCAGGAGTATACGCAGGGCAACCAGCCAGGGAGTAGAGGCAGGGCAACAAAAACAGGAGAATTCTGGAAAGAGGAAAGAGTCAGTCTGCAGTTCTCACAAAAGAAGCCAGATGCAGAAAAAGCAAGATGAGAATGCCTTGCTGATGAAAGGTACCAAGCCACATGGCTAACACAGGTAAGAATTATGAGCAAATGTAAGTTATAAGAGTTAATAAGACATCTGAGCTACTAGGGCAAAAAGTTTATGATTAATGTAGACCTCTGTGTGTTTCTTGGGGATGGAATGGCTGCAGGTCTAGGTGGGACAGAAACTTCTATCAACAAATGTGGACAACTGCATCCACAGAAAACCTTAGAGAGCTTGGGAAGTAATTCTCGACACAAAATAACAGAGTAAAACACAGCTTATTGATGGCAGCACTTTCTCAGGTGGGCTCTCTTTGCTAGAGGCAAGCATGTCTCATTTAAGAGAGGTTTCTAGACTCAGCTTTAGTTGTGAAGCCTTGCAACTCTTCTAAGAGACCCTGCCACCAAACACTTAAATGGTGTTTATGAATTGATGACAGCATGCTTCTTGGTGGTGTCAGGGACTTTTAAACTCCATAGAGTTGTGGCAATAAACATGGCTCCCACCAGTAACTCTGCCATGATGTTAGACCCCCAGAAAGCTAAGGAATGGGGGTGAATCCTTCTGTCAAACTCACAGCTTTAATCCTAGCTATGTCACTTAGCAAATTAAAGACTTATGTGGTCAGAAAAAAAGATATACAGTAAAGATAGATTCAAAGTTGAAGAAAACTAAATGTCTTATACTGTGTTGAAAATATATGTAGGCTTGTGAGAGAAAAGAAAAAGAATAAAGTCCTTAAAACAAAAAAAAAAAAAAGAAAAGAAAAAAGAGAGTAGTTGGGTGTGGTGGCACATACTTTTAATCCCAACACTTGGGAGGGAGAGGCAGGTGGATCTCTATGAGTTCAAGGACAGCCTGGTCTACAGAGTAAGTTCCAGGACAGTTAAAAATACATAGAGAAACCCTGTCTGAAAAAGCCAAAAATTAAAAATAAAAATAAAAGAAGAAGAGTTTAAAATAAAGCCACATAAAGATGAAAAATACACAGAGAGTCTGGATACTGTATGTTAGTGTGTTGTCTTTAAATTGTCTGATGGCTGAGGAAAGATCAAAAGCTGCTAAAAGATATTTGATTATAAGTGCTTCTGGATTAATCCAACATATATATTTTGAAAATGTCTTGACTTTAAAATTTAAGTCAAAAGTTATGTTACTTTGGAAAAGAGGTTTGTGTTTGTTTCCTCAGGAAATGAGAGGCTGTGGATTCATTCTGGGCTAAGAAAAATCAGGTTTGAACAAGGAAGATGCCCTGAAGAATTCTAATAGGAGCTGATGGTCCAGATCATCCAACATTTTAGAGGACCTTTGTTGGAGTTTCCTTTGAGTTTTGCATCCAGAGTGGTTTCAAAACTGTGTCTGAGATGACCAGGCCTCACAGAATATTCCATTCCGGACTTGACCGCAATTCAAAATTTTCTTTAGGTCCCCATAAGATTATCAGCACTCCCCAATCAGCAGAAAGTGGTCTGGAAAACTATGCCCATATTCCCCCCAAAGTGGATTATGGATGTTTGCCTTTGTTTAGAATGTTGTTTACAAGTTGTTATGGATAATGGTCAGGAAAATAATTAACCAAAGGAGATTTTATTCAGAGTCCTTGTTTTGAAAAAAGGGGGGAGGGAGTGCTGTGGGGCAATGGTCTGTACTCTGTCACAGTCACTTGTATTTTAATAAATGCTGATTGGCCAGTTTCTAAGCAGGAAGTAGAGATGGGGCTACAAGAACAGGAGAATTCTGGGAAGAGGAAAGAATCAGTCTGAAGTTCTCACAGATGAAGCCAGATGCAGAGGAAACAAGGTGAAAATGCCTCGCTGATGAAAGGTACCAAGCCACATGGCTAACACAGACAAGAATTATGTACTAATGTAAGTTATAAGAGCTAATAAGAAGCCCGAGCTACTAGACCAACTAGTTTATGATTAATGTAGACCTCTGTGTGTTTCTTTGGGATGGAATGGCTGTGAATCCACGTGGGAAAGAAACCTCAGTCAACAGGTCTGGGTAGCCAGCAATGAACACACAACCTCTGACTACACAGGGGAGAAAGAACACTGGAAACAAAGCTAAAAGCGTGGGTCATAGGTACCTTTATCACATCAAAGTAAAAGTCTACTTACTTGAATCCTAAGAAAAGCCATTGAAGCCAGATCCAGGACAAGAGTAGAAGGATAACAGCAACCGGGAAGGATAACAAAAACCAGGATCCGAAGTTGAGGCAACGACACTCAGGGTAGCGTCTATATGAAAGAGGAAAATGGGTTAGGAAAGAGAGAAACGATGAGACTTCATTGGTAGTCTGAGGAAAATATCAACAGTCTACATCATTCTTGTGCTCTAACTAGCATTCTTTTTTATCTCCGGCCCCTGGTCTGTAACTATATAATTATACTACATCCTACCAAAGGAGGAGGGTCATTTTCTAATGTTTATTCTTTTTAATCAATGTCTCATGAAATACTTGTGAAAAACACCCATCACTGTAGCTCATATTCATCAAATACAAAATAAATAAGTGTGCACGAGGGGTTGTGTTTTATTGTTGTTGTTCAAATCATCAAACTAAGAATGAACAAAGACTAACCAGATAAGTTGGGAAGAACTCACTGTTGGGTACCATTCCCCACTGGTAGTAGGCATCCCCATATCTGTGAAGAACTTAGTTTCTGCTCAAACTGTCTCCTCAGTGTTTTTCATGGTTTTTTTGTTGGTTTTGTTTTTTACCAAAAGCATAGTACATCTTGATGATATATGAGGCTATTCTAACTTTGGGCTCAGTCTAATGAGACAGCTCTGGACCATATGAAAGCATTTTGTGTAAGACATCTGATTTTTCTTTATCTGCTAGTTATTTTACTTTCAAATTAACATAATAGAAAACATTAGCAATTAAACATGCTAAGATAACAAACATTTTTTTGGTGACCTTGCATTTATTACTTTAAAATATTTAAAATATACTTTAAATACTAAATAAATCATCACATTACAATCATTTTATAATCATTTTATATCTAGAAATGTGAAAAATAACTGGTATTGATTAATATGTTCTTCATGTGATAAAAAAGAAAGTTGAAAATCTAAATATATACTAAAAATTAAAAACCTGTTTTTAGTGCTTTTCTAAATGCCAAAATACAGAAAGCTTTGTGAAAAATAAAGATTTTCGATTTTTGTTACCATTTGTTGCATAGCAATTTTCCCTAAATTGAAGCATAGCTTCCTGGAGAGAACAGTGGAGTTCATGAGGCTTTGAGTGTAAACAAATCATACAAGTTCAGGAAACCGAAACTGAACCACAAAGCCACTCTGCAGGGTTATAATCAGGAAACAATTGCCAGGAAGAAGTTCTGGGACCCAATGAGCTGCATGCAAGGTCAGCACGGAATTGTAGCATTTCAGAGTCATTAGTTGTGCTAGTGTGAGCTTTTTAGTGGTACAGCTGTCATTGAGCAATCCAAATTCCTATAAGGAACTCCAGTACGTTTCTCCAAGTTGAACTTAATAGAATAGCTTATTGTTGACCTGTTCTGGGTACTATATTTGAGGTGAGTAGGCATTTGTTCATATCTCCTCAGGAAAAGTCATACAACATATTTAAGTAACAGATTGCATTTTGTTGCTTAAGAAAATTGTATACCCAGGCCTAGAGGCGCCTTGTAAGTTAACACTTGAGAGTCTGCAATAGAAGACTTCAAGTTTCAGGCTAGTCTGGGTTACATAACTTTTTGAAACTCATTGAAATTTTGATGGAGACATCCCATTTAAAGCTTTCTGCAAATTGTCTGTTTGTGGGTCTCTGTATTTGTTCCCACCTGCTGCAGAAGTAAGTTTCTCAGATGATGGCTGAGCAAGGCACTGATCTATGAATATAGCAGAATGTGGGTAGGAGTCATTTTATCCCTAAGGCCCTTTAGTAGAATCATAGTATTTGGCTTTATTCTAGGTCCCTGGGTTATCTACTGTTGGGTTTGTTGCTACCCAAGCAGTGTCAGGTATCTATCTGTTCCATCTCAGGGCATGGGCCTTAAATAAAATCAGATCTTCATTAGCCGTTCCCACAAACTTTAAACCACTATCGTACCGACTTATCTTGAGTATAGGTTATCACTGTATACTGAAGGATTTGTAGCTGTGTTAGTGTTTACCTTTCTCCTCCGAGAGAATACAGAGTACCTTCCAGTAGCATGAACACTAGGGATAGGGGTGAAGACTCTATGCAGGCACCACAGAGGCACCAGTTCAACTTCTCTGTGTTCAGTGAATTATGTAGGTGTAGTCATCAGCAATGGGGCATTACTATCAATTTGTAGAGAGCAACCAAAAGCTTTGGTGGTACCCTGGGTTGTTTGTGGGTTCCCGTGGGACCCTTTGCCAGAAAGAGTGTAAAAGTCGGAAGAAATGTGGGACTCCAAGGAAATAGGGCTTTTAAAGCCAGCACCACTGACACACATATGAACTCAGAGAGGTCAGGGCAGCATACCCAGGGCCGACCTACATAAGTCTGTACCAGTTAGAACTTAAGAGTTGAGAGGGGAAATGGACACACACACACCTGTCCCTAACATAGAATCCAGCTCCAATTAATAACTACTTGCAATTGAAAATTTAGTTTTCTCCAAGAGATTCTCAATGAAGAAATGAACCACTCTTAAGGGTCGACCCCACCAGTAGCTAACCAACATAAAGCAAATTCAAAGGCATCTTTTGGGGGGGGGGGATCTTTGTCTCATAGCAGTGCATTGGACATTTTGCTTTTCTATTTTTCTTTTAAAACCTTATAGGTACTTTGCATGTGTATTATGGCCTCCAGTTTTGTCTTTTTATGGCATTCCTGTGTATGCAAACCTGTGTGTCTCTGTCTATGTGTTCCTCATGCTTTTTCTTTGACTCTTTTTTCCCTCTATTTGTTTGTTTTATTCTAATTTATTTCTTTTTGTTTTTATCTTATTTTGTCTTTATTCCTTAGATGCTCATGAGAGACAGAAAGGGTGTGGATCTGGAAGAACTGAGAGGACCTGGGGGAAGGAAAAATATATTTTCATTAAAGGAAAAAAAATCATAAAAATTTTGATCTTGGTCATTCTGTTTGGGGTGGACACAGAGTCCCATCATGAACTAAGAAGCTATATGCAATTGATTTCTGCTGGGTAAGGGGAAGTCAGGTTTTTCCTATGTACTACCATTGGGCATATCACCCATACCACAGTGAGGCATCGGGCTCAGGAGCAGTCGGCCAGTACAAAGACTCCACATTTTAGTTTTGCTTTCTGTGGCCTTTTTGCTTTCTTTGGGCATTCTTTTGTCTCATTGGGGTTTTTCGTTTGTTTATTTTGATTTTTCCCTTAGTTTTGACACAGAGAGAAAACTTGAAGTCAGACAGGTAAGGAGGTGGGAAGGATCTGGAAGGAGTTGGGAGAGGGAAAACATGATCAAAAAATATTACATGAAAAATTAAATTATATATAGATGAAATGCCTTATATTACATGTACGTAGTAAAGTTAGATATTTTAATTTTTTTCTTGAAGACAGCTTCTAAGTAATGTAAAGACTCAGAGGCACCTTGCTTGTGCTGCTCCCATGACTTTTAATAAATCCATACTTTTTTCCACAAAATAATTAGCTGCTCACAACTTTAGACTTGTAACTTTTTTTTCTAGAGTTTTCTTTGAATTTATAAAAATTCTTGAATCTCCTGACCTCTGGAGCTAGCATTATCAGCTTAATAATAACTGATATTTTTATCTACTTTGAAGACAATCAAGGATTGGTTTATGTTTATATAATTAGAAACTAGCAAATGATAATGTTTAAAAAGTCTAAAAATTTGTAGAACTAGATGAAAAGAAAATGCTTTACCATGTCCAGGAGGTTCTGTTGCTTTTAATTGGAAAATAAAGCATGTGAGACGTACTCATGCTGAATGTTTTCGTCAGTCATATTAAACATGGGTGAGGACACACTCATGCTGAACGTTCCATCAATCATATTAAACATGGGTGCGATCAAACTGTCAGCTCGTAATGAATGAAGGAAATATGGCGGATATACAAATGAAGTTATATTCAGCCACTAAGGAATGAAACCCTGTCATTTTCTATAATTTTACTATGGATAATCATAAAAGACATAATAGTGAATAATTTGAACCTGGAAACTATGTGTTGGAGCATAATTTTGCATCTTGTAAATATAAAGAGATTTTAATGTGTCAATTTAAAGTTTTTGTTAGTGGTGATAAAGATAAAAAGAAAGCAACAGGCTTTATCCATTTACAAATTGATATTCTTAAATAAATGGATACAGAGTAAGAGATTATGATCAAATCTCATTTGTCTGAATATCAATCAATATCCAGTTTCCCCCGCAGTACTTGTGGAAAGTGATGTCTTGCCTGTGGATATATAAGAATAAATATTTAGAATATAGTTAGGAATTATGTGGGCTTAGTAAATTAGCCTTTGTAGATTCTTTTCCAAAAGCATGACTTCACTAACCCTGAGTAGCTGGATAAGTTTGCAGTACCATGCATGTCTCCCCTCTTGCTGAGTGGGCCTTGAGTCCAAGTAGAGAGCTATTGGTTACCTCCAAGGTATGCATGCCACTAAAATGTCTTTTCCAGGGAAGAGCCTCCAATTGGTTATCCAATACATGGTCAGCCCTGAAATAATATGCATACAAGTAACATTATATTGACTGAACAGGTGGTATTTATATATTTAGTAAAGTGTTTATACCTTATTTATTATGAATATTATTATATATTATGCATATATAGTTATTGAAATAGAGGCCATAAATTTGAGGGGGGTGTATGAGAAGGTTTGGAGGAAAAAGTGGAATTGAAAAGCTGACATAATTATATATTTTTAAAATTTTAAAGGATCTGTCTTTTCTCTAATGTGTATTTTTGGTGTCTTTGTCAAGATTCAGGTGGTTGTACTTAGATAAACTTATTTCTGGGTCCTCAGTTGTATGCCACTATTAAGCTGACCAATGTGTCTCTTGTGCCAGCTCCATGCTGCTTTTTATTACTATGACTCTGTAGTATAGCTTGAGGTAAGGTATGGTATATCTCCAGCAATGTTTTGTTGTTTGTTGCTGTTGTTGTTGTTGTTCTTCATGACTGCTTTGCATGTCTGGTGTCTTTTGTGATTCCTTACGAATTTTAAGATTTTCAAAGAAGAAATTTTTTTCAAAGAAGAGAATAGTTGCATTAGAATTTTCATGAGAATTATATGAATAAACAGATTGCTTTTGGCAGGATGGCTATTTTCACAATACCAACCCTACCAACCCATGAGCATAAGAATTCCTTCCGTAGATACGGAGAAAATGTGCCACATCTGAAGACGGTGAAGTCTAAGAGACAGGCTGGCTGGGGAACAAAGATTCAGAATGATTTGATATGCCCTTTAGTTTTCCAAGTGATTTTTGATAGACCTCTAAGGATACGAGTCCATGGTTAAGAGGAGAGAGCAGAGATGCAGATATAAAATGGGAAGCCATAAGTGCATGGGTGGGATTCTAGGCCAGGGAAGGATGATCGGGCAGGAATAAAACGGAGATTTGGGTGTGAAACTGTATCTCAGTGCATGCTCAGGCTCACCTTGATTGAAGAGGTCAGGAAAAGGTACAAGGATGAGCAAGCAGGCTAAGAACTTTGAATTCTAAGGAAATCCCCTGAGGATGGCACTTCCATTTGACAGGTAAAGACCTAAGTCTTATGGACAAAGTGTATTATTTAAGGTCATAGATTGTGAAGTCAAATGGAATTTTCAACCAGGAGAAGTTTCAATTTAAAAAAAAGAAAACTGTTTATAACTAACCCACTGTGTCTTCAACTACAGGTCCCACCTAAAATTAGAAAGTTTTATGTGTGCCTAAAATACCCATAAACTAGTATAAAATCTTTTTTATTCTAAGGGCACTTAAAACAGCTACAATTTTTTCACCTAAAACAGATATGCTTGGACATAAAGCACGTATATTTCCAAGTGAAGAAGATAGCATTGTTATTGTGTTTCTTATGACCAACTATGAACATGATAAATTAACTTTAATATCAATGAAAAATGCACAGAAACAGCCTCAATAGAAAGGATGCAGTTATGGAAATCTACAGTCTTGTTGAAGATCTGGATCATTAACAGTCATAATGAGTTGGTGTCTATACTGATTATAATCCGTTTTTATTGTAATCCTTTTGACTTAGAACTTTTTTAATTGTGCAAGGCTAAGCTGATTCTCAGCTTTGGTTTTGAGGACTCTGAGAGATACTTATTTTTACCAGAAGTCTGAAAGTGTTGACTGCTTTTTGTTTTCAGGAGCCAGGCACAACTCCTAACAGCAAGAACAAGCAGCACATATGAGTGCACAGCAGTGTGACAGCATGTACAAGACTTGGGCAAGTCCAAGCAGACTAAATCCCAGCAGGAAGGGGCAGTGGGCGTAAAGTCCCATCTCTAGCTGGGGAGCCGTTGCAAACTGTCAACTGCTGGGAGGGAAGGGTCGATTTTCCCCAGGAGCGTAGCCCCTGAAAAGCTGACCATGCTTCAGTGGGAGACCACACATCCAAGAATATCTGGGTAGCACAAACTGGCCTTGATAAGGAAAAACATGAAGGACACCAAGATGAGAGGGCAAGAAACTGGCACATAGACATGGGGAAGACGGAGGAAGGAGTGTGGATATGATCAAAGCCAGACGTGTGGGATTCTCAAAGAATAACAGCAGAGCAAGGTGGCTACACAGTGGAGCAGTTGACAATGCTGCCATCCCCAGGGCCTATGCAGAGCCACACACATGCTGCACTTTAATCTTATGCTAATCAATTAATATTTCCCCTGTTTAGATAAAAGCCTGATCTTCAAAGAAGTTAAGCTGATATATGACAGGACTAAAACCTGAACTGACGTATGATCCAAAGTCTTTGATGTCTACATTTATTAATTTAAAAAAAAAGATTATGCATTGTGTATGATGGGTGTGGGTTTGTGTGTATGTGTGTGTGTGCGTATGTTCATGTCATGAACATATATGGAGGTCATTGAACAGCCTACAGCAGTTGGTTGTCACCTGCTATCATCTGGGTGCCAAGAATTAAATTCGGATTGCCCATCTTGATGGCAAACACCGTTACCTGCTTAGGCATTTTACTGGTCCCCACATTTCCTCTCTGGTACATGTCAGAGAATTTGTTTCTAAGAGATTTATACTGCTCATTTCCAAAGTGAGAGCCATGGTAGTTGTTGGGAATTAGTAATGTGTTGAGAGAAAATAAATTTATTTTCTTCATCTGGGAGTAGCAAAGACAATAAGGTAGCCAGGTAGGATTTGAAACCAAGGCAAGAACAAATGCATTTCTTTCATTTTATCTATCTATCTATCTATCTATCTATCTATCTATCTATCTATCTATCTATCTATCTATCTATCTATCTATCTATCATCTATTTATTTATTTATTAAGAGACAGGGTCTCTCTGTGTGGTTTTGGAGCCTGTCCTGGTAATTGCTCTGTAGCCCAGGCTGATCTCAAATTCACAAGGATCCACTTGCCTCTGCCAACATGTGCCACCACCATCCAGTCACAAAAGGATTTTTTTTTACTATTCTCTGGCCCCCTGAACCTTAAAATAGTCCACCGCTTGGCCACAGTTTAATTTTTTGTAAAACAGCAATCAATCATCTAACAATATTCATACTTCCCTTGACTCTTTCAAGAAAGAAAGTAGCTATGTTTTATAATCTCCATTACAGAATGTTGCTCTCCTAAGTTTTGATTGGTTTTGTAAAAATATCTTACAGTGACTACAAATTCAGTACTATACATGTAACCAATGCCACATTGTGGTTGGTTACTATCAATGGGTTTAGATAGCCACTGAGATTTTTGGAGCTTGTCTCGTGTAGATAAGGTGACTGCTGTAACGACTGGGCACACAGTTAAGAATGACTGTGATGATCCTTCCAAGATACTTTTAATGCCCATAATTTTACAGTTAAAACTTAAAACCTTAATAATATATTTTTATAATTATCAAACTATATCATTTTTCATGGGATAACATCCCATTTTCTTTTGCTATACTTCTCTTTTGATTGATAACTGTCATTTATTTTGTGGCAATAGTGCATGAAAACCCCCCTACTACTACAAAAATAACAACTCTTCTCAATAATACATTTCTTCTCACAAGTATATCTTGATGTAAACATTATCAGTTGTTAGGATGAGCCTTAAGAATGATCAGTGCTTGTGGATTCATGCATAGATTGCTACAGCTGGTCTCCAGCAATGCTTGTTAAGAAGCTTTCTCCTCCTTACTTCTCCATTCAGCCTCCTTTTTCCAAGAGTTTTTATTTCTCTCAGTTGTGAAAACCAGACTGAAATCTTACCTTTGTTCTAAAAGAATTCCCCCTGAGTTTTATCCAGGCCAAAATTTATTCTTGTCCTTTTCAAACGTGAATAATGTCAACTTTCTGTCTCTCTCTCCCCACTGAGGACTTCCTCCACTCTTCATCCGTCTAAATGTGTGCACCATCCACTGCTCCATTGAGCCCACTCTCTTCCAGAACATAAAGGGGAACTGTGTTCTTCCTCAGCCATCTCCTTGCCCTTTGGTCCCTTCAGGAGCCCCTGTTTCACCTTTTCCTCTAAAGGTGGACTTCAGTTTTGGCTATTAGAATACCGAGTACTTCTGATTCTCCTACTTTAATTAACTTCCTTCACCTTCCTTATGGACAGAATTTCCTATTGGTATTCTTTTAACTTTTTCCTTTGTATTTTTCCTAGAATGTTTTAAATTCAATGTTCAAGAATTTAATTTCTACTTGTAAAGATATACCATTTAACTTATAATTACCTTAGGTGAATAAACTTACAAAGACTGCTACAGATCTTCTTGTGGTTAGGTATTTACTAAGACATGTTAGCTTGTCCCAATTAAGTGTGTTAATTTTTCCAGTGAATCTGCCTTTTCTTTTATAGAAGTTCTTGGAACCACTGAGATATCAAAGTTGCTTTAACCCCTCTTTAACCTGAAACTCTCAAAATTAATTATAATGACCTTCTGGGTGTGTAGTGTCTTAGATTTAAATTCTAACGTCTCAGAAGTAGCCTTTCATCAAGTGTCAGCATGTTAGTAATGCACTCCTCATTGGTTTCCTTTCCACAGACTCCTAGAATGCCAACCTGGGAGCCCACGGATACTCTAAATTATGTAGAGAATGGATACTACCCCAGTCCTTAGAAAATATGTTGTAGACATTGCTCCATTGATTTATGAGTTATTTGTACTAATTTTATTACTGTACATAGTGTTTGCCCTGAAAATCTTTCTGAATCATGTCAGATTTCCACTAGCAAATGTTTTGTAGCATATAGCAGAAGTACTCCTTTATAGAGTGTACTGGTGTATTTATATTATAATGTTCTATTATTATTTCTCAACCCTATCTATAAAAATGACACGTGGATTTATTGGTAGATGTATTATAGTAAATAGAAGATAAATAGGCAGGTAAATAGCTAGAAAAGAACTCAGAGTAGGTTATGTAATATTTTCCTTTCAATAGTGCATTTCGAAGATGGCACCTTACTTTAAATATCAATGACAGAAATTGCTGATATTCAAGTTCCTTTGTAGTCTTTAGCATTTGGAAGGAAAAAAATGCAAATTCATTCTTCAAAACAACAGCAAGCCATATAAAGAGGACAACATTGTATTGCCTTAGTGAATTCCTAAATAAAGCAGAATCTCTCTCCAGCTCTAAATATATAAAAAAATAACAATATATATTGGAGAGCTTTAAGCTTCTGATATTTTTTCAATGATTTTGAATCAACATTGTCCTATCGTAGTTTTATGATACTACTGTATTTTGCAAAGAACTAATCAAGGAAAAGCTCATTAAGTATCTATTTTATTTAATAATATAAAACTTATAAAATGACATGTATTTTCTCTTTTATAACAGTATTTCTATCAAATGGTGAATCTGATTTTATAATCACTCTTTCAATATATTATTAGTGCAAAGGCAAAATGTTGAAGACAAACACTTCCTTTCAGGATGTATTTTAAGCAATTTTTAAATTTAAAGAAAATTTTAGTTAAATTTTATGATCAGGGACAGTAGATTCATAAAAACAGTTTGAAATTTTTGTTCAAATACTTTAAAATGCTCTTGACCTGGTACAACAAATAGATTCCCACATGCAAAGAATCAAGAAAAAGATGAAAAAATAGTAATATTTAAAAACTGGTTGATATACTACACAGGACCACGAAGGTTAGGGGCAAAGTCTGTGTGGATTCAACTGTAGAAAGTGGTTTCATTAACTATCCGATACATAACAGCAGTCCTCTGTCACTAACAGTAGTAAGTGAGTCTCAACATTAGGAAGAAAATTCTGAAGAGCTGGTTGAGATGCAGAATCGCTTTTCTTAACCATGGGTGTAAATCTTGCTTGCAGAAATGACTCAGGTCCAATTCCAGTTCTGAATTTAGGTGTTCACAGATACAGCCCTTCAACACTAAATTTCAGATGTCCTCCACTTATGAATCAAGCACCTTTCAAATATTTTCTCCTAAGTGATCGTTGAACCTATGAAGCATTACTAGAATGGGAAGTGGGCACAAAGCTCCATGCCTAACCAAGAAGCTATTTGCAATGGATACCTATGGGAAAGGGAAAATTCAGTTTTCTCCAGTGGATTGCATTGGGTTATATCAAATACATTTCAGGGTAGACACCGTGTCCAGGTAGAGCTAAACGATGGGGAATGTACGCTATATTTTTTAAGACTTTTAATTTGTTTTTTCATGTGCTAATTTGTTTTGATTTTAATTTTTGTCTTGTTTAGGTGAGAGAGAGAGAAAGAGAATAGGAAGATGGGAAGATGAGAAAGATCCGGGAAAAGTTGAGAAAGGGGAAAACATTATCTAAATATATTGTTCTTAAAAATCATAAAATAGCATAAATATATACTTATATTAAAATGTATAAATTAAAATAAATGTGTATACACAGAAACATTAAATGCACACAAAGGTATTCAGTGCTGAGCCCAAACTTCTACATCATTGTTCTTTGTACATAGGATGCTTCTCTTTGGAGAACAAGGAATGGCCTTCTTAGGGTTGGATTTGTTGGAGAAACTTTGTATGAAAATCATTTTAAAAATAATTTGAGAAGGTCCAAAGAGCTTGGGGTTCTGCTTCTTAGAGTGTAATTAATTCCCTGATTCTGAGCCCTGTCTTTCATGAGAAATGCCTATCTCCTCTTCTTGGGCTTCTTAAATGCCTTCCATCTTCCAAGTACTCCAGCAGGTATAAAATGTACCTCTAATACGTGAAATAAACCTTCTTTCTGAGCTCAAACAAAAGTATTTCTAATGGCTGCTCTAATAGTTTTACACAATGCAAACATTTTAGCATTATTTACACATTTACTTCTCATAGTACTTTTACAAAATGTGATTATTTTACATATGAAGAATTACATCTTAGAAATATTATTTTTGGTTAAATTTTATAAAGTAGGGAAGCAAAGTTGTAGAAGTTTTAACTAAAACAGTAGCATGGTTGAAATTGCAGATTTCTCAATTTTTATAAAATTCTGGTCTCACAACTGTAAACTTTAATTATTTACATTTCTCTAGGATATTCTGATGCTTTCATCTCTGGTAGCTACCTAATGCTTCAGATATTTTTGGAGTTGCCAGCTTCAGCCTCTTGCAATTAGAGCCTGTGTTCACAGATCACCATTTAAGTCCAAATGCTCAGTAGCCAATCTCTGCATAAACCATCTCATGCAACACTGCACTTGCATGCCCACTCATTATCACATTATTGAATTAGTTACAATGAAACAAATTTTCCCTCTCTGGTAAGAGGCTCAGTTGGGAGTTCTGCTACACCCCATACATAATAAGCCTGCTGTTGGTGATGTTGACAGAATAAAATCATGATCTGATCTTAGATTAGCAGAAGAATGAACCTACAAGTAGATAATAATTTACTAGATCCTGCATATTGCATCCTCAGTCCAGAGGAAGGTCTCTAGATCTAGAGACATTCTCATAAGAAACGACGATACGTTACTCCCGAATAACAGTTCAGTCCCTGGATTTGATTAGTCAGGTAAGAAAACTTCTATGGTTTGTTTGCTGTCCACTTGTTAAAGCACCAATCTGATTTTACTTACGTATTGAAGTGCTCAGAGAAGATCAGGTTGGTGGAGGTACCAGTGATTGTCGTCAGCCCACCAATGGTTGAAGAGTAAGTAATAGATAAACACATGAGTTTACACATCATGTGGTCCCTCTTTGACCGATATGCTACTCCTGTGACTCTGTTCTGTTAATAAGAAAATACATCATGAGAACAGCTCTCCTTGTGGTCAGAACAACATTTCTTATATAATAAATGTGCTACAACTTTCTTGTGTCATATACGTGATGGTGTTTGAAGATGGAACCGTTGGTAGATAATTAGAGTTAACGCCATGAGGTGAGATCAAAGCCCCTTTAAAAGAAGGCATTAAGATTTCTCCCACCAAGTGGAAATGCAGGGAGGTAGCCATGTTTGTGTCCAGGACGCAGTCTTTACCAGACCCCTAAACCTGGCAGAGCTGAATCCTACACATACGTGTGGTTAATGGGATTTTGTGGTGTTTTGTTATAGTAACCTGGGCTGACTAATAACATAATACCTTCTTGTTCATAGTAATGTAACAATAAAATAAACATTTAAATAAAACATTGAAATACTTCACAAAGATAATTTCAATCATTCCTTAATGCTTCTCTTCTGTTTCTAAGCCAACTCTTCCTTCATCTCTTCCTACTCATCATAACTTCCAAAGATTCCTATAGTTTCCTGATGTTATTGATGGAACATGGTACAAGCTCACTATAGCATCCAAAATATCCTGCATGCCTAT
The DNA here is from genome assembly GCF_903992535.2 of Arvicola amphibius. Lineage (NCBI taxonomy): Eukaryota > Metazoa > Chordata > Mammalia > Rodentia > Cricetidae > Arvicola > Arvicola amphibius. The sequence continues at coordinate 171,454,990 of NC_052048.2, forward strand.
ACATGCACACATGTGCTCTCTCTCTCTCTCTCTCTCTCTCTCTCTCTCACTCACACACACACACACACACACACACACACACACATATATAAGTTGGATATTCCTTTTTTTCTATACTTTTGATCTTATTCTGAAGTAGTTATTTAGTGTTTATTTAGTGTTTTCATTTAATGATTCTTTCCAATTTGGTCTCTCCATTTTACCCAAAATATTTGTTCTAGTTTCATTTCTGTTTTGTGAAAAAATATCCTGACAAAAATACAGGCAGAAGCCGGGCGGTGGTGGCGCACGCCTTTAATCCCAGCACTCGGGAGGCAGAGGCAGGCGGATCTCTGTGAGTTCGAGGCCAGTCTGGTCTACAAGAGCTAGTTCCAGGACAGGCTCTAAAAAAGCTGCAGAGAAACCCTGTCTCAAAAAACCAAAAAAAGAAAAAAGAAAAAAAAATACAGGCAGAAAAAGCTTACACTTGTAAGCTTAACTCAGCTTACAATTCTAGGATGCTGTCCGGCCTGGCAGGGAGGGAAGTCACAGGGGCAGGAGCTAGACACATTCAACTTGCTTCTGCTCAGTATCACCTTTACACACTATACAGTTAAGGATTTCCTGAACTGCGTTGTATCCATGTAAATTTTGTATCTTAGAGACATGGGCAGTATTAAACCAAGTTACAGATGAAGACATAAGACACAGAAAGGTTAAATGAATTACACAGTGTCAGTGTCTAAAATGGCACTCCTGGGTAATAAAATTGTTGTTTTGCTTTAAAGTCCAGAGCTGCAACTCTTATTCCGTGTTATTTGTCCTCCTTTAAATATTCTTTTACTCCACTCACTAAATTCCATTTATTCACTTTTACTTAAAGTGCTGCAAATCTGTTTAGATTCCTCCATTACCAAAGCCATAACGTCATCTTATGTTATTTCTGACCTGGGTTGATTTAGTAATATCTTTGAGACTCCATGGTTCAACCCTTGATGATTTTACATTTATTCTTTTATTTATTCTACATTTATGCTTCAATCTTCAAATAAATCTAGGAACTATATTAGCACTTGATATTTACTGTGCTATATTCATATATATTTTAATATGTAAGAATATTTTTACATCTGTAGTATATCAGACACATCTTAAATAGCTAAGAATTGATATAAGTGCATCCACAGGTTATCGTGGTACCCAAGAACATTTTTTAAAAATACATTTATCCATGTATCTTGGTTATTGTGGTAGTTCGACAATGAATACTGGGGAGTAGACATTATCTGTAACTTTAATTGCACTTCTTATTGATATGTGCCAGAAATAGTATTGATGGATCATAGGTTAGTTCTGAAGTTCATTTTGTAAAGAACCTTTACAGTATTTTATAAAATGCCTGCAACAAAATGTACTCCCACCCACCAAGCACAACAAGGTGCATTGGTATTCCCTACAGATAAGCATGCTAGCTGTGATATTGACAGGGTAAGGCCTTTAACAAACTCATGATAAGAAAAAATGACTGCTCTCTAAAAGTCATCATGGATGTGGAAATGGCAGAGTCTGGTACTATGGACTATAATTTACCTTTTATTTTTAATTAATTTAAAGGTCATCCCCCATAGGTATCTATTCTTCACCCCAAAGAAAGAAATTTATAAAGACTATTTGCCTTGTATTTTCTATGGAAATGATTTGTATTCTTCCATGTGTTTTTTTTCTATTTAAAAGTTACCCAAATGGTATTCAAAATATTGCAAACTTTATTAAAAATTCATTTGTGAACCTAAGTGAATCCTGAAATGTATGGCTTATATATAAAATACTTTTACTATAAAAAGACATTTAACAACCCAGAAAGTGGTATATAATTTGGACATTTTAAAACTAATAGATGCAGAGTTTTGAAAATGTGTTTATGTATTGCTCCCCACTGATGTTAAAGCTTTCAGATTTAAAAACAAATGAAAATACAGATTTTTATATGGAAGATGAACTTCAAATATTTGCATATAAACATAATCATTGAAATGCCCTGGCAGGTTTGTAATAAAAATAATTTCATACTGAGATGCCGCAGTCTTTTTTTGAATAGAAAATGTAAAAGCAGCATTAATTCCAGTGTGAGCACATTAACTGATATTTGTGTAGTTACGACAGATTTAGACAGGCAGAAAAGTTTAAGGTCAATTCGAATTTCACAATAAGTAAACATAATCACTAATTGATTACACCCATTAATGGTTTAAAGAATGCTTTTGGTGTAGAATGGCAGATACATGTTTTGCCCATCCTAGTAAACATGAACCTGAGATTTATTGTCATTTTGTATTGGGCATGGGAAACTGGTCAACTAGTCACACTGAAGCACGGAGAGCCAATTGCTAATACAGAAATTATATAAAAAAGAAAGCTTTACAACAAATTCATCTTCGATGTCATCTTAAGACAATAACCTGAATCTAGAATCAAGTGTTTGGCACCAGAGCAATAAGAAGCTGGATTGAATCACTTGAAATAGACAGTTAGACCCCACCCAAAAGGACGCATGTGTTTGCAAATAAAAGATGAGAAAATCATCATTCTGTGGCTTCATAGTGCAGGCTTTTAGCGAGTGTTGTATGTTTGTTTTCTACTGAGTCAGGTGTTGGGGAAGGAGAATATGAATATAAGAATTTCAAAGAAAAGCAGGATTAAAATAAAATGTGAAGCATCTAGAAAAATGAGTTATGAAGTGGCCAGAAAGACTCTCGTGCCAGGGTGATGAGGGGACTCTTGTGTCATGGGTGTGTTGCGATGAGAGAGTGCTTATGTAATACGGTGAAGGAGACTTCTATGAAATAACATAGACAAGTTGACACACGTTCTCAAACACAATACATACCCACATGTACGTAGGTGACTAGAGATGATGCTAAAAGATATGCCAAAATATTAATAATAGTATTTCTTGATCATGTAATTATAGTATCTGCGGCCTTGTTGATATATTTCGTATCCTCAGCACAATTTTTTTTCAGATAATAAAATAAGCCTTAAATGTGACAGCCATTCACCACAGAACTGAAGCCACAGATCCTGCAACATAGCTCCCTCTAGGTGATTTCTTCACTACTCTGCCTTCCAATGGGTTTCTTATGTATGTGAGGTTTTAAACCTACTTCTAAGAGTTTAAACCCCTTCCAATACCTGCCATACAGTAGTGTTTTAGTTAACACATGGAGATATGATATCTAAGACCTTGCTAGATATCTTCTGAGTAATTGAAATAGTTCCAATTCAGTCACGACCAAATACAGAAATCTGAGGCATAATCAAAGACAAGTCAGACACCCCAGACCTAGGTATCACTTTGCAATGCCTCCTGGTGGCAATGATGGCAGATGCCAGGAGCAAGATGCACACTTCCAACTTTGAATGTTGAAATTGTGCATATGAATTACCAACAGCTAACCAATAGTCTCTAGAGATCCCACAGATCTGTTCACCGGAATGACCTGAATACACTGTGAACAACACATCAAGGCTTGTGTTTCTATTCCAATCACTATAAAAGGATGATTATGAAGGCTGTTAGTTCTTGCTATGCAGTTTCAGCTTGCCAACAGCTAGCTTACAATCTGGCAGATCTTATTGTGTATATGTGCACCCGCCTTAGTGTTAACACACTATCAATTCTTTTTTGTACTAGAGCCTGAATCTAGAACAATGTCTGTGCATCTCCAGGCTTTTTACTTCTCTATTTCGAGATAAGGTCACACTAAGCCTCTTAGGCTGGCCTTGAATTCACTCTGTAGCTCACCCAGGCAGTCCTTGAGCTGGAATTCTCCTGCATCATTCTCCCAAGTAGCTGTAAATACATGGCTGCACCACCAGTCCCAGCTCAGGACATATCCTGCTTTCTCAGATATAGGCATTGCAATTCAATTTTTATATTCCACGTAGGCAGCATTTAACATCCCCCCACCAGCTTTCTTCCCTCAACACACCTAGACTTTCTATTCTTCCATGATCTTAACATTATAATAACATAATTTGGATTAGGGTAGAATTCAGTGTTTCAGTGAATATGAAAAACCTGGATAGGAATAGATACATGGATAGACAGAAACAGACAAAAGAATCTGTAAAATGATATATATCACTCTCTTGCTCAGGATTTTGTGGCCAAACCACTCAGTTCTAACTATTTCCTTCTGTAGATTTTCTCCCACTGTAATCAAATTCTAGGCTACTTTAAACACATCAAATAGTCTCCAGTGTTATTATCAAGGTATGATGTCTGTCAGGACATCTTCATCTGGTCATTTCCCTTAGAATTCCAAAGAGTGAACTAGATGACTCCTACTTCATTGCTGTTTTTATTGGGCATTGATATTGATGTGATATGGTGCAAGCATAACTTGGAATTTTGAAAGCACAATTTGGTTTTCTATTGTCTCTAATATTCTGTGTAAATAGAGAGAAGTATTCAGCTATCCATATTTTTTAAGTCTTTTAAATGGAATCAGTCCCCATTCCCTTTGCTTTTCTGAAAGCTAGAAGCATGTGAAGTACTCTTTCTACCCATGGTATTCTTAGCTCTCAGATTTCAAATGAGATCTGTAAGGTCTGCTCACTTTCTGTGCTGCCATCAGAAGGACTTTAATGATAAATGTTCCATTCTTCCAGCATGGAAATACTCTTGGATTTCTCAAAGTTCTACTCCTCTTTGTTATCTACCCTTCTCCTGAGTTCCTCATTACTTTCTTGTGCTTTTTTCTCCATAATTCACCATCTGAATTTTCCCATTACAGTAGGTTCTGAAACCTTCACATTTTATTTATACTTCATACACTTATTTGCATTGTATATTTCTCTATTTTATATTCTTGTATCCCCTTTCTCTTCTCCAGAATGCTGTTTATATTTTATAAATGCAGTTTCTTCCTTGACCTCTCTAAACATAATGATGTTTTCCCTCTCTCCTATTTTCCTCTCCTTGCATCGACTGTTTCCTGCACATAGCTGATTTTGTTGTTTGTTTGGAACTTCCTCTTCATGCCTCGGGCTTTCTTCAGACATCTAGGAATTTGGGGTTGCCTGCTCATATTTAAAGCAGTGAAACACTGTTCAGAAGCTCTGCGTGTGTGCTGTGGGACTCGCTCTTGGCTCGGAACTTCTCTGACAGGCCTTCTCTCAGAAACTTTAAGTCAGGATGCTGTTGTTTATTCTGTTGTACTGATTGCATTCCCCAGGGAAGACCTTTGTGGACTGCTGTCTGTTGACACCTGGAGGGCATTAGAGTAAGATGCTGGTTCCAGCATAGAAAGCAGGTCTCAACTGCCCACTCTCCTGGAGGGCGTTGGAGCTACAGGTTCCCTGTACCCAGGGCATGAACATTTAGTTGGTGTCCTTAGTTGCATTGGGATCTCCGTCCCCCTGACTCAGAGACATCTCTAATTCTCTTGATTGTCTGTGCTGCCATTCCCAAGATCACACTTCTCCTTGATAGAGAAACAGCTGTCTAAGTGGATTTGAGGAAGACATTTGAAGATTTAACTGCCTCAGAAGAGAAGTTTGTCAGCCCTCTCCCCTTTTGACATAAATACTTTTAAGAATGCACTATTTAAATTTATCTACTTGTTTTCTTTAGTATTGATTTTCAATTCATTGCCCACAGACAACCAAGTCTTTTCCACCCATTTGTCAGGATTCCAGCTTCTGGAATTATTTTTCTGTTTTCCCTTACCTTTATAATTACAAAATTGAATGCAATTATGGCTTAAAATTCTACTTATTCTTAATTTAATGAAGATTCAAATAGAGTTGAAGTCAACTGACCTGTTCAACATGTCATTTCAATGAATCTCTGATGCATATATTTCGATTAAAACAACAAAAATATAGTATAGGACTGTAATACTATCTACCTAGAAGGCTGACGCAGGAAGGTCTCTATTATACAGAGTGACTTCAAAGAGAGCTAATCTACCTGGAAGGGTGAGGCAGGTAGTCTCTGGTTACATCATGAGTTCAAGGACAATCTGGGAAAATTAGTGAGAGAGACCTTGTCTTGAATAAAAGTAAAAGAGAAAATTACATTGGGGATCCAGTTCGGTGGTAGAGTTTGTTCTATGCACAGTCTCAGGGCAATCCCTTAGTTGCTGTTGTTTTAATGAATAACTCTTTACTGTTAATGAATCAACAGGTTAACTGTGGGGCCTTCATGCCCCATATGTCAGCAGATGATATAACTAATGAAGAGGAGCGAGAGGGGACGTTCAAAGGCACAGAGGTATGAAAACACTGGGCCTCATTTTGTTTGCACATTGAGTTTCCACGTGCTCGGTTCAACGGATAACAGATACTGTTATTTAGCTTTAATTAAGCTGGACTTTCCATAAGGTGCTTAGGGCTTGAAATAATTTCTGTAAGGAAATGGCTTCTGCAAAGAAGTCAGAGCATGTAATTAATAAACAAGTGAGCAGAATCAAAAAGAAGGGAGGGTTCATGCCCCAACTCCTGGGATAGACCCTTCAACAGCATGGAAGGAAAGAGAGAGTTCTTGCCCCCAACCCCTGGGGTAGACCCTTCAACAGCGTGGAAGGGAAGAGAGGGTTCTTGCCCCCAACTCCTGGGGTGAACACTGCATGAAGATCTGTTCCAGATATAGTCAGAGGTAACCTGGAGAACTCAGGGTTTCAGTAAAACTGAAATTACCAAGAACAATCTTTGAAATAGGATTTCCATCCTCTGAAGCTACTAAAAGACTGTGATCCATATTGTGAATGTAAATACCAGTTTACAAAGCAATAGGGAGAGGTATAGAACAGTTTTCAAAATTTAGCATTCATGACATGAAGGCTACTCAGTGTTAAAAGTATGCTATTTTTCAGCAGTGTTTTTTTAAAATCATGATTTTCATTTTACAGTGTTTACTTACACACTTGAATTATGTTAAATGCTAAGTATTTGGAAGCTTCCTTTACAGTTTTGTAGTTAGTTAAGAGAAAAACATATGAAGACTAGATACAAGATATTCTTCCTATAGCAGTGAAATGCCTGAAATAGTAGTTAGATAATAGCATATTGTCTATTTAGTTTCACAACAAATCAAACTCCTTGTTTAGCAATTTTAAATTAAAAACATTAAACATCATTTGGAAAAATATCGCATGAAACTGCATGAAAGAAGAAATCTGTATTAACTGTAAAATAAAGTGCAAGTGAGTTTAGTATAAGGTAGAATCATGTCTGACTTTGCTCGAGAGATTTCATTTATCATGTTACAAAGGGAATTTGGAATGGAAGATAATGCCCAAGGCCAGCTGTGTGGGGGGGATGAGTATAGGAAAATATTCACAATGAATATAACCTTTGTAGAGAGAAGGAAGTGTCAACTAATCCTACAGAAAAGTACAAAATATTCTGAAATTTTCTACCATAAGCACTTCAAAGCTCAAACGCTCATTACTTGTATGTTATGGGAAATATGGCACTATGATTGAAAACTCCTGTAGGGAGCTGCAACCCTGAACTCAGATTTTTTTTCCAAGTGGAGACTTCAAGAAAAATTAACATTTCAACATTTGGAAGCACGAAACATACAAGAAAATTAGTTAGCAGCATGAGATGGACCAGAAAGCAAAAATGGTCAAAAGGGACCAACAAAAGCACCAGAAACTAAAGTTATTAAAAACAGGATACAAGTAAGTGAATTAATCAATGATGACTTTTTAGAAAGCTTTGAAATATTAGTACAGAAAATAGGGATATAAAATATAGTTTAAAGCTTAGTGAAGAGGTCCATCAATGACTCTCTATATATTACTCAAAATATATTTTAAAAAAAGAAAACAAATTGAGAACCAAGGAAGACACACAGACACTCTTTGCTCCCATTCTCAAGGAATAGTTCTAAAGAGAGTGATTCACTGTGCAGAGCTTCTGGTGGGTTAGACTAATTTGCAAATGCTTTCAGTATGGCTAAGCTCATGTTCTTTGCTCAATAATATTTTTGCAATTCATAAAATGAAAAGTTTACTAGGAAAATATATAATTAATAATAAAATGTTTTACTGAAACACAATGAAGTATAGCCACCAAAGGATCTGGAACTTCGATTTTGGTTAGGATTTTTTTATTGATTTTTATTGAGCTCTACATTTTTCTATGCTCCTCTCCCTACCTCCCCACTCCCCTTCAACCCTCTCTCAAGGCCCCCATTCTCCCAATTTATTTAAATGTTTAAAAATCTAAAGTGAGCTCCTAAATGGTGGAAGCAGTTCCTAAAGAATGAATGGTCATCCCCTTTCTCCATACTCAGCTCTGCTGTAAATGTTATCTCTCAGCCGTGAGGTTTGCACAAGTGAAAGAAGACCTCTAAGTTGAAGTGAAGTAAAAACTGAGCACTAAGAACAAGTACAGTAGTTGCCCTGGTGACTGAATTTCACCAGGTCAAGGGTTGGGGAAGAGTAATGTAGAAGAAGCTTACATCTATAGAGCCACTGCTATTAAGTTAAAGTACCAATTTTATAATTAGTCTGGAACCAGGTGTTCTAAATAGCTCTTGCCTTGCCTTGCAGAACTAATGGGCTTCATTCCTAATGTTAAGAACTCTATTTATTACTACGCTTACCAGACTTTGAATTCCTGGCAAGAACTAAGAAGTGTTGTCTTCTATAATTTAATTTTCAGTCATAAGAATTTTCACCCCCAGACTAAACACCACCAAATTAAAAGCTTGATCCAATTTATTCAAGGATATTTTTTCTCTTAAACTTTTTTACCTTTGAGGAACAACAAGTTATATTAAATGAATAAAAAACAATTATCTCAGTTTTTCATAAAAACATACCAATTTTCCAATTTTGTTCATCCAAAGATGCCTGAAGTTTGAGAGATTAAGAAAGAATAAAACTCTGAGCTGTCTGTTTGAATAATGCTAATGCTCACTGGGGAGGCCAAAGAACTGGAGGTTGCTTCCTTTGGTGATTGCGATTTCATTTTCGGAGGCCTAGAACTCATTTCTCATGAAAATTCTACCAGGGATGTTTGGTCTTTTAGCTGTAATATGGAACCTGAGAGATATCATCATCCATGTATTCCAGTGTTCTTTGTGCTCACCATTTCTTTTTCCAGTTTCTTTCTCTATAAATGTTACAGGTGTTTTTAGAGAGCAGTGTGGAATTTATGGCCCAGCTACTTACCTATCACTTTAATTCCTGGCATCAGTAAGATATCTGTTAACACTTAGACCTTGCCCTATCTATAGCGAGAGTAGAACCTGGTGGGAAAAACATTCTCCCCTTGCTAGGTATGCAGCATAGGAAAGTGTCCCTTAGATGTGGGCACTATTAGATCGGTTCTTGAGACTCAAGGGACACTAAATATCGACCATTCTCCAGTCCCTTATAATCACATCTCCAGTAATATTTTTATTTTTTATGGCTTGTAGATAAAATGCATTGTCAAACTATACCAGGTTTATTTTAATCAATAGAACACCCTATCTACTTGAAGAACAATGCAGACAAACAAAACATTATGAACTCAAATATGCCTTCTATTTCATAACTAGATAAATTAGGTATACATTTTTCCATATAGTCAGTGTTAAATTGTCTAATGTAAACCTGATGGAGAGCAGCTGCAGTTCTTTATCATTGCTATATAAACCACATGACTTGTTTATTCTTGAAAAGAGAGAGCTATATTTGCTAAGAATCAAAATCATCTTACATTTGTAGATTTTATTTTTGAGTGCCTGTAGAAGCCAGGAAACTAGGAAGGGCTAATGGGGGTGGGGAAAGATTTTTTTTAATGGGGGAACAGTAGAGCTCATGTGCTGTGAGGCGAAAAATGGAAAAATTGGGAAGCTATGGATAAAGTGGAGAGGAGGTGGGAGGGTAAGACCGACAAGCAAGAGGGTGGGAAAGGGAGCATTAACACTAAGGGGTTTTGAAAGAGTCATATGGAAACATATTATTTTATAAACCTCGTGTGTGTGTGTGTGTGTGTGTGTGTGTGTGTGTGTGTGTAAAAGGGCACTGGAGAGATAGCTTAGCAATTAAGAACACACATTGCTCTTGCAGAGGACCCAACGCTCTTCCCTAAAACCACTTCTGGCACTTATATCTGCCTGCAACCCCAACTCCAGGAGATCTGACACTGTGTCCTAGCCTCCTCATGGCCCCTGCACTCGTGTGTACATACCCATATACAGAAGAGAGAAACACACATATGCCAGATTCAACATAATAAAAGTAAGCCTTAAAAAAGGTTTAAAGTTGCCCTACACAGGAGAATAATGCTCTCCAAGACACAAGAGGTTATCAAATAAAGAACCCAGTGCCATGTGTGGCTCTCTTTGATTTGTTGATCAGAGACATGTCATAGAACTTCAAAATAATTCACTCTATTGTCATTGTTCCTGGTTACTCAACAGAACTTGAAGGTAAGATCCTATTTCTGAAGATACCACACAGCTGGGGCACAGAACCTGAAGAAATCACACTGATAATGATCTGGGGGGTTTCATAGTGATAAAACCTCTTCAGACTGGTGGGGGAGAAAAACATCAAGTCTCACCCAGATATAAACCCGTGAGCTATATTAATGACCAAGTTTGACAATGCATGCTCATTGAATTGAGTGGTGTGTATATTATGGGAATAATCAATCACTTTTTGGTTGAATTTAAAGCCCACTTAATACAATAGAACTGATATGTGACCCCCAAACCAGCCTAGCTGGGTAGCTTACGGGCTGCAAGAAAGAACTTACTATTATTATTTTGCTAAATGGACACAGTATCAAACTACCTTTTAAATACCCATAAATGAATGCACTTCTCAGACCTCATCAGAGAAACCCCCCATTCCAGAAGTGGACCACAGTTAATCAAGAGACTCACAGCTGCTCAAAAGGCAGAGCTTAAGTGACTATAAAATGCTCATCTCTAATTGTGAAATATTTATCATGCCTTCCATCCCAAAGGCTCAAGGAACATCAAGGAAGAGCCAGAGGTTAGGGAAGGCTATTGCTAAACCATTTTGTGGATGGGGCAGAGCCAAGAACTCGGGTGCTCACAGTAGCTTATGTAAGATCTGCACAGGATCAAGCACGTAAAAACTCCAGAATGGATAGGGGAGGAACTCATGAGGTCAGCCCCTATCTGAGAGACTCCTGACAGTTGTTCCTTGCTAGAAAGGGATCATTTTTCTTCAGTGTAGCTCCAGCTCCAGTGGGTGGCCCTACACGCGTGCTTATAGGCCTCACTAATTTGATATCATGGTTTATTTTTAAAATGAAGGAGGGATAATAAAATGGTTAAGAGAAAAGTTTTGGCTGAGAGTTTGGGAGGAATAGGGGGAAGTGACAGTCAATACAACCAAAATGCATTACATAAATGTGTGAAAATATCAATGACAAAATAAAAATCTATTCTGTATATACAAAGTAATGTTTGTCTTCTTTTCCAAAAAGCCTATTCTACAGCAAAAACAAACAAAAAAAAAACCCACTCATTTCCATGATAGTTGAATTTTAAAGTGTTAAAATCTGAGGAGCCCTTCGAATCAGAACTTAAGGTTTTGTTCTCTCTCCTAAATGCAGATCTCATTCTTAATTGCTTACAGTATGCCTCCAACTGCTTTACTTTTTCCAAGTAACTCTGTGTTCCCCATCTCAATGTACCATATTGCAGTCTACCCTCAGTTTGCGACAGTGGAGACATTTTTTTTAACAAAGTTCTCATTCCCAGAGTCTTATTAATCAGAAAACAGTAGGGTCCATACCCGTTTACGTTCACAGTGTTACCAGACAATGCATCCCAACTCCATTGTCAGCTCAAAGACCCGCCCCTTGTATTTCCTTCCTCTCTAGTGCCTGTGCTGCAGACCTGGGAGGCTGGGAGTTTGGCTGCGCTGCGCTTTTAATGAGTATGCTCTCTGATTAGCCTGTCTTTCCTATTTTCTCACTTGGTATTCACTCCTTCCTGAATTGGCAAATATTTAATACCTACCATGTTTCAGGTTGTGTGATAGGCTGGGGTCAAAATTAGAATAAAGTACAACTATTCTTAAAACTAGGAATTCACACTCATCTCATGAAGACTGTCATTCAAGCATCTTTACCTCCTACTTCTTCTACATTGCATACCCATATTAAACTAATTGTGCTTCTTTTTGGGAGGGTTGACCTCTGGGCAAATTCTGCTGTAGCTTTTCTGCGTCTGTTGTGTTACAATCACTAGATTCTGAAATGCTTATGATAAAGAGCAGTCTATTTTATAACATCTCTCCCTACAAGGCCCAGAACACAACTGATAGCAACTAAATTTGAATTCAAAATGTAGGCACAGTGCCAAAAACCTTGCTTGCTAAAGATATCTCCAAGCAAGTTCCTGGCTATGTGTACATTTTTTATTCATTCTGTATAGACTTGTTAGTTTTCATGAGTGTATATTGTATATTCTTTCTAGTTAGACTTGCTAGTTTTCATGAGCATCTGCAAAGTTTATTTTCCAATGTATGTTTCTATAACAAACCTACCTCACTGTTAATTTTTAATGTTTTATAAGGAATAGTTTTATCCTCAAAGATAACATCATTTTTATAAGTATATATGACCTTTTTCTCGTAAAAAGCTTCAGGTAGACATAGCTAATGGTTTGAACCTTGCTTTGCATTTATTTTCTCTTTCCATAGAACTCACTCTCTCTTTGAAATTCCTATGAACCACAATAATGTTCCTCTTCCCATTATGTTGCATGTTAATATATCATACAGTCCCACGAGGGAATACATGCTTTGCTCTCCTCTTCTTAATGCCATGGTTACTGTAGGACATATTAAGTAGGACTACGTTCAGCAGTCTTGAGAAACTGGGCTGCTGGTGCAATGTAGTATAGTGTTTTATATTGATTTATTCCAAGGAAACGAATCATATGGTGCCATTCACTAAGTTCTCCTTCCTCTCTTCAACTACACCTTTTTTGCTTGTATTTGACAGAAGCAACACATGAATTCCACACTGAATTTTTAGTGGCAACAGGAAAACTAAAATTACATGATCACTTGTAATTATACAGAAAAAAGTGCTCTAAGTCCTGAAGAAACAGAGATGATGTTAATGAAAACCAGCATAAGAGGTCAACAAGATTTAGTAAGAACTGAGATAATACTCTGAAAGTAGAACTGTGTTTCTCTAAACACAGTGGATAATTGCCAACTGAGATTCTAGTAAAAAAAAAAAAAGTAATGATGTAGATTTATAGATCCTAAAATGATGTTTATCTGGACGTCTATCCAATGAGGATTATCAAACCATTTTACCACAACCGGACTTAGTCATACAAAGTAATTTTATATAATAGTTTTGTATCTAATTGCAGTTCTAATGTAATTCATGTACAAGTATTTAGAAGGAATCAAATGTAATATACCTTTTCTGTCTCCATCTTGCTTGAAACTTTCCCTGTGTCATTACTGCTTCTGAAACATAAATTGACCCAGTTTGTAATTTCATTAAAATGTAATTTGAAAATCCTTATAAAAATATCAATAGTCTTTACCCTAGAACTGGTGTTGTTTTCTCTTTTCTCTCACTTGTTTCTTGTCCAATAACAGTTTCTGTAAAATATTAAATGAAAGAAACACCATTTAAATAAAGAGTTATTATCGGATCTGCATGTGTGTGTGTGTGTGTGTGTGTGCAGGTGTATATGTATGTGTATGTATCCATTAGAAGATGGAAGCATTATTAAAAGTAAACAAATTCACCTTATACCAAAATAACATTCTTCTTTTATAAGCAGAAATATCCTGCAACATCTTCCATTGCAATCAGAGCAGTTCATCAGAGCAGGAAATACCAGTGTTGGAATTAATGCTGTATTGCACCCAGATAGGATATTGGAATTAACGATCTTTAATTCATGCAGGAAAGCCATTCAGGTAAAAGGAAAGTAAGCTGGAGGTCTACTGATAAGGACAAGAGAGTGTTCTGTTGAACTGACAGGAGGGTACAAAGGCATCCTTCCTTTTTATGCCAGAGAATTTATTTAGCAGTTAATTTAAAGTAAAATATTTGTAGAATTCATTTTGATAGATACTGGGGAACTACAAAAATAATGAGGCTGAATGAATCTCATGCATTTTTGCATACTTAATTCAAAATATAACCCAGGATTCTTGAATTTATGCCTACTGCCTAAATGACTAGACCCCACTGTGGCCATATCAATACATGATACCATCAACTTCCAGTCCTTGGGCTGCAGATTCATTGAAATAAGTCATCTGAGTGGCCTCGGCCTCTGCTTCAGCACTGATGATCTGCTGCGCCACAGCCTCCACGATGGGCATCACCATGGCAGCAGTAGAGGTGTTGCTAAGCCACATAGATAAGAAGGCAGTGCTGCTCATGAACCCCAACGTCAGCCTGAAATGAGAGGGTCTTTAGTGTGGAGTTGTGCTGTCTAGCACACGTAGCTCTCTATATTCAACTGTAGAGGATATTGTTTACAGATTGGGAACTATGTGTTTGATAACACAGAAGATTAAGTTTCTGCCCAGATGGGGAAATCTGAGTGTAGTTATATAGACAGGTAGAATCAAAGTAAAACATCTAAGAGTAGAGTTATTAACCTATATATTCTCTTAAGGGTTCTAGGGAAGCATTCTTTCTAAAACCAGATGAGTCGTTACATTTACCTTTAACTGCAAATTGGCGTATAGAAAAATAGCTTGCGGTGTTACCCTAATATTTGAGGACTTTATAATGAACAGCTACTTGTCTTTAGACACAAGTAAGATGAAGGTGCAACCAACTTCTGAGAGTCCCTTGCTTTTATTTCATCCTTTGGCCCCTTCTTTGTTTGTTAGTATGTGCACCAAACAGAACCAGGAACAGGATTAATATTTATAAATCTCCAGTTTATTCATTCACTCTTCTGGTTCAATATATAGTGGGTGGAGATAATGGTTACAATCACTCTATAAATTGAAGTTTCAGAATTTTCTATAGATTCTATTATTTATACTCTTTGGAACCTAGCATTTCTTCCTGCTGTCAGGAATTAGATTTACTACTTGTCTCCTCTTATAACCAGAGTGATTTATCCTTAGAATAACAAACCTAAGACTTTGGGACTTAAACCACTTTTATAAAATTTCAAAACAAACTTGGGGAAAAGTTTGATCTGATAGGAGACCACCCAAATCATTCAGAAGCAGATATTTCTATGAAGTATCAATTATAGAATCTTCTTTTCAAAAAACAGATCCATATAAGCAATTCTATACCATATTTCAGACATGAGTATGGGGAATATTTTCCATGTGTGGAACAACAAAAAACATCTTAGAAATTTGTTTGAACAAGAAGTAAATCTTAATTTTTAAAAACGGAAGCTTTTAATAGACATCTATATAATTATAATTCTTCCATATTAAATAATATTAGCAACAGGTAAATCTTCTGCTGGTGGAAATGCCTGATGGAGGAGAGTTATCTGTCTATGTTTCTTTCATTGGTTAATTAATAAAGAAAACTGCCTTGGCCCTTTAAGAGACAGAAAATTAGGTAGGTGGAGTAGACAGAACAGAATTGTGGGAACAAGGAAGTAGAGTTGGGGAGACGCTTCAGGCAGGCTCCATAGGGAGTCTCCATGCTGCTCCTCTCCGAGATGGACACAGGTTAAGATCTCTCCTGGTAAGCCACACCTCGTGGTGCTTCCCAGATTACTAAATATGGGTTAAAAAAAAGATGTAAAAATTAGCCAATAAGAGGCTAAAACTATGGGCCAGGCAGTGTTTTAAAAGAATACAGTTTCCGTGTAATTATTTCGGGTGTAAAGCTAGCCGGCGGCCGGGTGGCGGGACACAGCCCCGCTTCACACTACAAATGCCTTAGACCAAAGAGCCATACAGTGATGTAACGACAGGAGTCTTGCTCTACTGTGCAGTATGCTATCCCCTCTTCAGGACTAATGACCAGATAGACAAGATTTCTATGATGCCCAAGAGGAAGATGCTTTTCTAATGTATGTACACAATAAATACACTATAACGAAATATATTTGCATACTAAATATTCTAAGCAATGTATTTTGTCAAATACATTGTCTCATATATGTCATATATACACAGAGAAGTGTGCATGAATATACACACATAATATCTTAGCGGAGAAATGTACTCCACAGGAGTAAAGAGATACTCTGCTATGCCCTTGAAGAAATTTTGCAACAGAAGTCATTTTTTCTTATTTTCCAAAAAATGATAAGAAGGGCAAAAACCACCTAAGGCTTTAAAGCAAAACATTATGCAAATGATTATGACACTGAAAATGTTCCTTAGCTGATGTTCGTGTTTATAACAAGAGGTGGAGTAGAACCCAATAGCCAATTAATTTAATGGAATAAAAAACATTCGTTTCAGTGAAGGGCAATCAGTCAAATGAGTAATTTCACATATAGAAGAAAAATTTCAATTGATTGTTTCACTTTGCAACACTTGGTTTGAAAAGAAAAATGTGTTCACCTTGAAATTTCTCTGCACAGATTTGTATTCTGTCAGTAATGCCTTTGTCTTTGGTTCATAACATCCTCCCTGTTGATAAAGGATGCTCTTGGATGAGTTTTGAATGTGTAATCAGGCAAATGAACAAAGTGGGGTTGAAATCTACTCTGCAGATATCAACCTCCTACTTTGAGGTTCAAGGCTCCTCTAATCTTTGACTCCAATGATGCATTAAAGGTGAGAGGTGTGGTTATTTGTTCCAGTCTCCCTGAAATTTGACCTGCGGTGAAAGAAAAGGTTTTTTTTTTTCCTTCGTACCCCTCAAGCACACTTCATATCGTTTTCATATATTCACGGTCACCTTGCTAGCTACCCAAGCCATTCTCTGCATTACTGTTTTGTGGTCTGCTTAGGATATAGTATGGATGAAATCAACAAGGTACTCACCAGACCGGATTCACACCCACCATCATCACCATCCTCAGAGCAATTCTCTTGTGCAAATTCCATTTTTCTATCGATGTTGCTAAACAGATGACTCCAATTAACAGCAGGTGAAAATCTTTGAAATAAGAAGAGGCCACCTGAAATTGCAGTTAAACCCATGATTACGTATCTTGATTGAGAGAATGATATACAACAAAGACACTCATAGGTTACCACTCTTAACTATGACCTTGAACTATGTACTTTTATATTGAGTCAAAGAACATGTAAATGTGTTTTACTAAAAATTTAAATATGATTATGGTTTTATTCAGAAATACAGCTATTAAAAGCATGCAGGGAAATATGCATACACAGGACACTAGATTTTTAAATATGAGTCACTTCATATAAGTGGTCATATGTTATAATTTCTCCATCTATGAACTGATGTTACTTTTAAAATGTCCTATGGTGGAGTACCAATGACTTAAATGTCAGAAAATTCCACATAAATCCCACCTGCCGGGGTTCAGCCTGCATGATGGCCAGGTTCCAAAAAGGAGATAAGAAGCTGAGGAGGGACAGATAAGCCAGGCATGATAGTTGAGAGAATCTTACAGCCTGACTAACTAACTAACTAACTGACTAGTCAGAGTGCTTCTTTATTTATACAGAACTCAGTAAGCAAGAATAGATCCAAGTTGTCACAAAGCATAGATCATATCATTTTTTGTTTCCGGACATGTGTTTAACTTACCCTTGAACATCTGAGGTCATAAATTTAGTTGCCATTAATAAGCTGTGACAGAACAGAGTTATGTTTTACAATCATTTTTACTCATCAACCCCATAAACCAATTTTTAAGAATCTAGAGGCATGCAGGCGGTGGTGGTGCACGCCTTCAATCCCAGCACTCGAGAGGCAGAGGCAGGTAGATCTCTGTGAGTTCAAGGCCAGCCTGGTCTACAAGAGCTAGTCCCAGGACAGGCTCTAAAACTACAGTGAAACCCTGTCTTGAAAAACCAAAAAAAAAAAAAAAAAAAAAATCGAGAGGCACATTACAGTCTGTTCCCAGACGGATAGCTTTGTGGCTTCAAAAACACTAGACCAAACGAAAATCTCCAAGCCAGCCTGGACAGATGGCCATTTACCAAAAAGTTATTAGTAACTCTTAGTAGTCAAAGTGCCCCCCAAAAAATCTCTAGGCCAAAAGTGCTTCAGTTATTACTCAGTTTCTGTCATAATAATGCTTTGCATTTTATATCTTTATTGAATTTCTTTATATGTCTAATCCTTGGTCGTAAGACACCACAGTGGCTCTGCATGAGCTAACTTTTCTAAGAAAGGGAGGTCCTGATACCTCATTCTTTTGTCATCTTTCTTCATCATTTTTTGTCCATAAATATATGTTCCTGTTTAAGGCAGAGGTAACTTTGTTGCTGTATATGTCACATCATTGCCTGAATGTATAGTAGGAAGAGATTTATAATCTGATCTGTGGCCAAATTCTCTAGCCACCAAATCTTGTGGACCTTTAAGTTTACTTCGTTTTGGTTCTCTTGTTCCTGAGTGAGTACAGGGCAGATGTTTCAAGAATATCTCCTAGCCTTATAAAGAGACTTCTGGTTTCTTTACAAGTGTCACAACCTCCAGAGAACCTAGACAACAATGAGGACCCTAAGAGAGACATACACAGATCTAATCTACATGAGTAGTAGAAAAAGACAAGATCTCCTGAGTAAATTGGGAGCATGGGGACCTTGTGAAAGGGTTGATGGGGAGGAGAGAGGCAGGGAAGAGACCAGAAAAAAATGTAGAGCTCAATAAAAATCAATAAAAAATTTAAAAAATTCAAGTAGATAAGGATATTTTCCTAAGGGGGCTATCTCTCAAGGGAGAGGTGCTATGCTCAGGACTTTACTAGAAAGCTTAGAAGCAGTAGTCCTTGAAGAAGGCATAAATGATTAATAAGAAACTTTCCTTCAATCCAATATCCTCAAATTGTACAAACATTAAAATATCCCCAAAGTATACAACAGGTGGAGGATTAAAACCAAAAGAGGTGTGGTGGCCATCATATGGCTCACCTTTGCCGGATATTTGTCAAGCACCTGTGCTGGCTTTATGACTTCTGCCATTCAATCTTCATCCTCACCAACCCAAGTACACATCTTTATCACTGCCTGTTTTCTGAGAACTATAATCTTCTTTCATATTTGAATGATTTCATCTTCAAAATCTTTTATTACATATTTTTTTTTAAAAAAAATCCTTACCCAAAGGCCATCATTTTAAACCACTTTAACATAATATCACTCAGAGAGAAACAGTGCCCTGACACTTTGAGCAATCGTTTGGCAGAATAATTCCAAAAAATTCCCAACATGTTAAATGCAAATCTCCCCACTCCATGAGAATTGTGTTCAATCAAGTTAAAATCTCAACTCTTAAAGTACGAGATTTTCCCGCACAGGCCTTTATAAAGCCTTTAAATGATAATTTATCTTCTTTTTCAAAAAGTGGCCCAGCATACTGCCCATTTTCAGAATTTCTTTACTTTTAACAAATTCACTTGAAACCTGCTAGAAGAAAGCGTCTCATGCAACTGAAATTTAGGAGAACTGACATCAGGAAATGCTTTATAAAATCAAATCACAAAGCTCTGATGAAAGGAGGGGATTGGCCAAGAAAATAGCCTCACAAAAGCCTGGCAAAATAGGAGAGGGATAGATCCAAACTATTCGAATTCTATGGAAGACAAAAGGAAAAGAAAATGAATTCTGGTGGTGATTTTGCTATTTTGAATTATATAATCATTTATAACTGGCCTGACTTCAGTAAAATAAAAAAAAAAAGCTGATACTATCCCTTGAAACTGGAAGCGGACAAGTAGAAACCTGTACAATGTTTGTGAAACAATGACTTTTTAAATGTATTCTAAGTGTTTGTTATTTATTTTTCTTAGTAATTGGGTAATAAATATAATAATACTATTTTGTTTATTACTGTAACCTTAAAAATGTATCTGCCATCCGTCCTAAAGTGTTCAAGAAACAGAAGGTGTGCTGTCTTTGTCTGGCCACATGAGTGCATGGAAAGTGGGTTAAAGGAATTAAGTCAAACACAGGGAGACAAAATATGTGAGTTTTCATAGGTGGAAACTGAGAGAGGATGCTGGCCAGTAGAAGTTACAGCAGCAAGTGGAAAGAAGGAAGGTCGGAGGGCAGCCAAGAACTATTAGAATAGAGGTCTACACTCAAATATTCTAAAGCACAATAGGTTAACTAGAGTTCAACGATGGATTACATCTTTTTATAAAAAAAAAACTAGAAGAGAAGAATTCAAAGTTTCACCACATAAAGAAATGACAGCCATTGGCGGAGCTGGAGAAGCTCTCCTCTGAGACAAAAGGAAGGAGATGTCTGATGGGTTCTTCCCCCATGAGAACTTCTTCAGTGGTGAAACATCTGGGATTTAAGTAGGTCCTGCTATCTTCTTTTCTTTACCGTATCTTGCAACTGCTTTTCTTAATGCCATGCTCCCTATCTTACCCCCAATACCACATGTCCTGTGGCTTCAGAAACTTGATGTTTTAGATCATCATATGTCCTGACACAAAGTAGAAACTCAGGAAATAGTATTAAACAAATTAAAGAGGAAGTGAAGGAAATTGTTTCTATGCTCCTACCCTTCCAAATGTGTTTATTCTGTTCTAAACCTTCTAGCCAGCTAACTCTACGCCATTACTTGGCAAAAACTGTTTTAGTATATTGATTTTCTAGTGTGTCTATACTTGTGAACAACCTTTTTCATCAATAGCTTGTTCCTTGCTCTTTGAGAAATTTTTTTCTTGCCGACTTTGAAATGTTTTAAATCTGTTCTCACAATTACATTTACTCTGGAAAGTTCCATGTGCGCTCTTGTTGTTTCATATATCTAATGGAAAATTCTAGAGAGATAATTCCTATCTCTGCATGACTAACATACACACTATCTAATATAGTAGAAATCAACTTCATACTTGCTGAATGAGTAGTGAGTACAACCCTATGCTCTTTGTATCCTGATAGAGAAGTCCAGGCTCCAGAATATGAAACCAATGGACACTTTCATTTCCACAAACATCTAAAAGCACAATAACTCAAAATGACACCCATTTTCTCCACCCACATATCCTACAATGTCTTCCTCTTATTTCCTGTCTCGGGAAGAACGAAGCGACATCTAGTCTGTTGCCTAAGTCAAATTCCAGAGTTATCTGTGATCCCCTTTTCATTTCTGATATATGTGTCCTGGTCCTTTTATATTTTCTATATTTATAAATGCATTGAGTCTTCTCTAGGCACACATAATTACCTTAATTAAGGCCCCCACCTTTCTTTTTCTAACACACTCTAAAGCACCATTACTCAATTTTCTACAGTGTGAATCTAGTTACTTTATTGACCTTTCTGTACCCTCTCAGTTCATTCTGTGGTATCTGAGACCAAATCCTTTATTGGCCACTTGTCATACGTAACCAATCTAACTTCAGTTTCACCTCATCGCCCCAGTTCAATCTTTGACCACCTCCTCCAACTGCTTTCTGTTTATAGAGTTCCCCAAACACAAAAATAATTTGGTGTTTGCTTCCAATGTAAGATGGAACAGCCTTTCTGCATTTCTTACAAACTCCTAATTTTCTTTCA